>NW_007205637.1:9914-10316 GCF_000164805.1 Carlito syrichta | reverse complement strand
CTGCAGCCCCGGGTCCTTGCATGATTGACAGCTGCTGGCTCCATGGCCGCAGCCCCGGGTCCTTGCGTGATTGACAGCTGCTGGCTGCATGATTGACAGCTGCTGGTTCCATGGCCGCAGCCCCGGGCTCTGGCATGATTGACAGCGGCTGGCGCCGTGGCTGCACCCTCGGGGTCATGCGTGGTTGACAGCTGCCCCGCGGCCCCGTCCGGCCTCCACCCCGGCCTCCACCCACCCGATCCTCCCACCTCGGCCTCCGCCGTCTTCCGAGATGGGTCTCTCGCCGCCCACCCGAGACGGCGGAGGGCGCCGCCGGGGTCCCCGGGCCCGGGGCCGGGGGGGCCGCTCACCGAACTCCAGGGGTGGCCCCCAGGTCCCCCACTGCGGGCTCCGGGCGTCCGC
>NW_007205637.1:8060-9067 GCF_000164805.1 Carlito syrichta | reverse complement strand
CGCCACTTGGGAGGCCGAGGCGGGAGGATGGCTGGAGGCCACGAGTTCGAGGCCCGCCGGGCCCACATAGCCAGACCCCGTCTCTACAACTAATAATAATAATAATAATAATAATAATAATAATAGGGAAAGGAGCCAGCCGGGCCCAGGGGGACCCCGACCCGGGCCACAGCCGCCCCCCACCCCCTTCCCGTCGTCCCCTCGACTCACCGGGGGAGTCTGGCTGCCGGGCGGAAGGTTCTGGAAGAAAAACCGAATTTCCGCGGCGGGTCTCCGCGTCGGAACGGTTTCCCATCCCACCCCCCCCGCGGCCTGGGGTGTAGACGGGGGGGTGGGGTCCCCGGGTCTGGGTCAACTTAAGCAGGGGGGAGGCCGGGCGAGGCTGAGGAGGGAGGGTCGCTGGGAGCCGCGAGTTCGAGACCCGCCGGGCCCGCATAGCAAGATCCCATCTCTCCAAAAAAAATTTTTTTTTAAAAATTAGCCGGGCGTGGGGGCGCGGACCCGTCACCCCGGCCCTTAGGGAGGCCGAGGCGGGAGGATCGCGCGAGGCCGGGGGTTCGAAGCCCCCCCGGGCAGCCTCCCGAGACCCCGACTCCAAGAAAATCAAAGGAAGAAGGAAAAAGCCGCGGACCGGGAGGCGGGAGGTTTCGTCTACACTGGCTCCGGGGGAGGGTGGGGGGCGTGGGTTGTTTTTTTTTTTTTTTTTTAAGTAGGATTCATTGAGAGGACAGAAAGGCTCCCACAGTGGGAGGGGACCTGAGGGAGTTGCCCTGAATAAACATTTCTTAAGAAACTTGCTTAAGACTGACAAAACTTTCTGTGAGGAAAAAAACTTATAATTTAAAAAGACACACAAATAACCAACGAGTACCTAAAAAATATCCAACATAACTCATCAGGAAAATGCAAAACAAAACTGCAATGAGATGTCAACTCACCCCATTTAAAATGGTTTGTATTAAAGAACAGAGAAAAATGGATTTTGACAAGGATGGGTAGAAGGAAAA
>NW_007205637.1:6097-8040 GCF_000164805.1 Carlito syrichta | reverse complement strand
CAAGGCAGCCAGACCCCGGCCCGACGGGCCTAGGCAGCCAGACCCCGGCCCGACGGGCCAAGGCAGCCAGACCCCGGCCCGCCGGGACAGGGAAACCCGGGAGGCCGTCCCGGCCGCGGGGGCTGAGGCGGCGGGGAGCCCGGCTGGCACCCCGGCTCCGTCCCACGGCCCGAAAGGCCACAGAATCAGCCCCAAACACATCGGGACGGAAAAATCCAAGGAAGGAAGTTCGGGGTCGAAGACGACCCCCGCGACCTCCGTGAAATTCAATCGAGAAACGGAAAATTCAGGAAATAAAACAGACGAGGTGAGGCGAAGTCAGATGAAATAAAATGAAAGAGTAGTTAAATAAAATTGAAAACGAAATAAAATAGAAGCAAAATGAAATAGAAAAAAGTAGTTAAATAAAATTAAAAACGAAATAAAATAAAGGCAAAATGAAATTAAAAAGTAATCAAATAAAATTAAAAACGAAATAAAATAAAAGCAAAATGAAATAAAAAAGTAGTTAAAATTAAAAACGAAATAAAATAGAAGCAAAATGAAATAGAAAAAAGTAGTTAAATAAAATTGAAAACGAAATAAAATAAAAGCAAAATGAAATAGAAAAAGTAGTTAAATAAAATTAAAAACGAAATAAAATAAAAGCAAAATGAAATAGACAAAGTAGTTAAATAAAATTAAAAACGAAATAAAATAAAAGCAAAATGAAATAGACAAAGTAGTTAAATAAAATTAAAAACGAAATAAAATAAAAGCAAAATGAAATTAAAAAGTAATCAAATAAAATTAAAAACGAAATAAAATAAAAGCAAAATGAAATAGAAAAAGTAGTTAAATAAAATTAAAAACGAAATAAAATAAAAGCAAAATGAAATTAAAAAGTAATCAAATAAAATTAAAAACGAAATAAAATAAAAGCAAAATGACATAGAAAAAGTAATTAAATAAAATTAAAAACGGAATAAAATAAAAGCAAAATGAAATAAAAAAAGGAGTTAAATCAAATTAAAAACGAATTAAATTAAAAGTAAGATAAAATAGAATAAATCAATAACATGAAATAAATCAATGCATTCAATAAAATGAAATCAATGAAAAAGACAAAAAATAAATAGATACATAAAATAAAATAAATAAACAAGATGAAGAGAAAAACGCACAGAAGATAAAATGAAACGGATAAAAAAGGGAAAAATAAACACACAAGTAAAATAAAGTAAAGTGATCAGAAAAGATGAAAATTCACACCTAAAATCAAACAAAATGAATAAAAAAGGTAAAGATAAATCCCCACGTAAAATCCCAGAAAAGGCACCAAAAAGATAAAAATAAACACAGACATCAAATAAAACAAGATGAAAATTCACGCCTAAAATAAAATGAATAAAAAAGATAAAAATAAACACACACGTAAAATAAAACAAAACGAATAAAAAAGCCGGAAAAAATTCCCCACATACAATAAAATAAAATGAATAAAAAAGATGGAAAAAATTCCCCACATAAAATAAAACAAATAAAAAAGACGGAAAAAATTCCCCACGTAAAATAAAACAAAACGAATAAAAAAGCCGGAAAAAATTCCCCACGTAAAATAAAACAAAACGAATAAAAAAGCCGGAAAAAATTCCACACGTAAAATAAAACGAATAAAAAAGACGGAAAAAACTCCATACGTAAAATCAAATAAAATGCACAAAAAAGATAAAAATCAACAGGTAAAATCAAATAAAACGCACAAAAAAGATAAAAATCCACACGTAAAATCAAACAAAACGCAGAAAAAAGAAACAAATCCACACACACAAAATAACGTAAAATGAAGAGAAACGGTAAAAAGAAACAGCCACGAAAAATGACGCAAAAGAGCCGAAAAGACGAAGATCCGACCCGAAAAGTTCAACGAAAACATCCACGCCATGAACGACCGCGACGGCCCC
>NW_007205637.1:3767-5810 GCF_000164805.1 Carlito syrichta | reverse complement strand
TGCGGGGGGGACGGGGAGACGGAGACGGAGAGAGACCGACCGAGACGGGGAGACAGAGACAGAGAGACACAGAGACAGAGAGAGAGAGACAGACATGGAGAGAGACGGACAGAGACAGAGATGGAGAGACAGAGACAGAGAGACACAGAGAGAGATAGAGACAGAGAGACAGAGACACAGAGACACAGAGAGAGATAAAGAGACAGAGACAGAGAGAGAGACAGACATGGAGAGAGACGGACAGAGACAGAGATGGAGAGACAGAGACAGAGAGACACAGAGAGAGATAGAGACAGAGAGACAGAGACACAGAGACACAGAGAGACATAAAGAGACAGAGACAGAGAGAGAGACAGACATGGAGAGAGACGGACAGAGACAGAGATGGAGAGACACAGAGAGACATGGAGAGGGACGGAGAGAGACCAAGAGACAGAGACAGAGAGACAGAGACAGAGAGAGATGGAGACAGACAGAGATGGAGAGAGATGGAGAGACAGAGACAGAGAGACATAGAGAGAGATAAAGAGATAGACACAGAGACACAGAGACGGAGAGACACAGAGAGATGCAGAGAGACAGAGAGACAAAGAGACAGAGACAAAGAAACAGAGACACCGCGAGATGCAGGCAGACAGAGATGGAGAGAGGAGAGAGACATAGAGAGATGGAGAGAGACAGAGACAGAGACGGAGAGACATGGAGATATGGAGAGACACAGACGGCGACAGAGATGGGGAGACACAGAGACAGATGGACAGAGACAGAGACAGAGAAACAGAGACAGATGGAGACACACAGAGATGGAGAGAGAAGGAGAGAGACACAGAGATGGAGAGACCGAGAGACAGAGACGGAGATGGACATGGAGGGAGCCAGAGAGACACGACCAGAAAGACAGAGACAGAGAGAGACAGAGACAGAGATGGAGAGACAGAGATGGAGAGAGACACAGAGACAGAGACAGAGAGAGATGGAGAGAGACAGAGACAGAGAGGCCGAGATGGAGAGACAGAGACAGAAATAGAGAGACAGAGACAGACACAGAGAAACAGAGACAGAGATGGAGAGACAGAGACAGAGAGAGATGGACAGAGACAGAGAGTCAGAGACAGACAAAGAGACTCACAGAGATGGAGAGACAGATGGAGACAGAGACAGAGACACAGAGACAGAGATGGAGAGAGACGGAGAGACAGAGACAGAGAAGGAGAGAGACGGAGAGACAGAGACAGAGAAGGAGAGAGACAGAGACACAGAGACAGAGAGACATGGAGAGAGAGAGAGAACGAAACGAGAGACATCGTGAGATCGTGTCTGCCCAAATCCAACACCTCCTGAGCACAGACCACAGCCTGGCCCACACAGCAAGACCCCAACTCGAAATTAGTGAATCAAGTCGGGGGTGAATTGACGACCCACCCAGGGAGACCCCCACTCAGAAAAGGAAGAAAGACAGAAAATAGAGGCCCACAGAGTGAGACCCCCACTCAAAATAACATAGAATAAAATACAATAAAGAGCCACAGAGTGAGACCCCCCCGCTCCAAACACAATAAAATAAAATCAAGGCCCACAGAGTGAAACCCCCAACTCAAAATAAAATAAAATTAAGGCTCACGCAGGGAGACCCCCCACTCAAAATAAAATAAAACCCAGTCCCACCCAGGGAGACCCCAACTCAAAATAAAATAAAACCCAGTCCCACCCAGGGAGACCCCCCAACTCAAAATAAAATAAAACCCAGTCCCACCCAGGGAGACCCCAACTCAAAATAAAATAAAACCCAGTCCCACCCAGGGAGACCCCAACTCAAAATAAAATAAAACCCAGTCCCACCCAGAGAGACCCCCCAACTCAACATAAAATAAAAGACGGGCCCGCACAGCAAGACCCCAGCTCAAAAACCAAAGTCCAAAGCCCATCCTCCCGCGCGGTTTTGCGGGGTCAGGCCGCGACGTCCGAGCCACCGAAACCCCCCGGGGTCCCGACGCCCCCTCCCCACTCACCTGGGGTCCCGCAGGTACAGGAAATACTGGACGT
>NW_007205637.1:1552-2942 GCF_000164805.1 Carlito syrichta | reverse complement strand
GAGTCCCTTGGGTGTCCCCCGCGTCTGTCAGCCCCTCATCCGTCGATCCGTCCATTGATCCGTCCATTGATCCGTCCACTGATCCGTCCATTGATCCGTCCATTGGTCCATCCATTGATCCATCCATTGATCCATCCATTGATCCATCCATTGACCCATCCAACCATCCACCCACCCATCCATCCACCTATCAATCCATCCATCCATCGACCTGTCCAGCCATCGTCTGTCTATCCATCCATTGATCCATCCATTGATCCACCCACCCATCCATCCACCTATCAATCCATCCATCCATCCATCGTCTGTCTATCTCTCCACCCATTGATCCAACCATGCAACCATCCATCCATCCACCGATCAATCCATCCATCCACCCATCCCTCGACCCGTCCAGCCATCGTCTGTCTGTCTACCCATCCATTGGTCCGTCCACCCATCCATCCATCCCTTCACCTATCAATCAATCCATCCATCCAACCATCCATCCATCGTCTATCAATGTATCCATCCATTGATCCGTCCATTGATCCATCCAACCATCCAACCATCCATCCATCCACCGATCAATCCATCCATCCATCCCTCGACCCGTCCAGCCATCGTCTCTCTATCCATCCATTGATCCGTCCATTGATCCGTCCATTGATCCGTCCACTGATCCATCCAACCATCCAACCATCCATCCATCCACCAATCAATCAATCCATCCATCCATCGTCTATCAATGTATCCATCCCTTGATCCGTCCATTGATCCGTCCATTGATCCATCCACTCATCCATCCATCCATCCACCGATCAATCCATCCATCCATCCATCCATCCATCGTCTATCAATGTATCCATCCATTGATCCGTCCAGCCATCCATCCGTCCGCCCAGCCATCGACCCGTCCAGCCGTCGTCTGTCTATCCATCCATTGGTCCATCCATTGATCCACCCACCCATCCATCCACCTATCAAACAATCCGTCCATCCATCGTCTACATATCTATCCATCCATCGATCCATCCCACCACCCATCCATCCATCCATTGACCTATCAATCCACCCATCCACCCATCCATCCATCTACTGGCTGTCTACCGATCTGTCCATCCATTGATCCATCCATTGATCCATCCCACCACCCATCCATCCATCCATTGACCTATCAATCCACCCATCCATCCATCCATCCACCTATCAATCCACCCATCCATCGTCTGCCTATCTCTCCATCCATTGATCCATCCACCTATCAATCCATCCATCCATCCAACCATCCATCCATCGTCTATCAATGTATCCATCCATTGATCCATCCAGCCATCCATCCATCCGCCAGCCATCGACCCGTCCAGCCATCGTCTGTCTATCCATCCATTGGTCCATCCATTGATCCACC
>NW_007205637.1:0-1173 GCF_000164805.1 Carlito syrichta | reverse complement strand
CCACCCACCCACCCATCCATTGATCCATCCACCCATCCATCTACCTATCAATCCATCCACCCACCCATCCACCCATCCATCCATCTACTGGCTGTCTACCTATCTCTCCATCCATTGATCCATCCACCCACCCATCCATCCATCTACCGATCAATCCATCCATCCATCCATCGTCTGTCTATCTCTCCATCCATTGATCCATCCATTGATCCATCCATCCAACGCCCATCCATCCATCCATCGTCTATCAACCTATCCATCCATTGATCCACCCACCCATCCATCTACCTATCAATCCATCCATCCATCCATCGTCTATCAACCTATCCATCCATTGATCCACCCACCCATCCACCCATCCATCCATCTACTGGCTGTCTACCGATCTGTCCGTCCATTGATCCATCCATTGATCCATCCATTGATCCATCCACCCATCCATCCATCTACTGGCTGTCTACCGATCTGTCCGTCCATTGATCCATCCAACCACCCACCCATCCACCCACCCAACCACCCACCCATCCACCCAGCCATTCATCCCTCACCCACCCACCTGTCCATCAACCATACGTCCGTCTGTCACCCACCCACCTGTCCATCATCCACCCGTCCATCCATCTTTGTAACCACCCGCCCATTCATTCACTCACTCACTCATTCACGCCTCCGTCCATCCAACCTCCCAGCCCCCACTCCTCCATCCCGCCATCAAACCATCCTTGTCGCCACCCGCCCAGCCGGCCGTCCTCCCTTCCTTCCATCTAGGCATCCACTCGTGCACTCATTCACTCACTCCTTCGCTCCATTTAGGCATCCACTCATTCACTCATTCACTCACTCACTCATTCACTCACTCATTCATTCATGCTTCCATCCATCCAACCTCCCAGCCCCCACTCCTCCATCCCGCCATCAAACCATCCTTGTCGCCACCCGCCCAGCCGGCCGTCCTTCCTTCCTTCCATCTAGGCATCCACTCGTTCACTCATTCGCTCCATCTAGGCATCCCCTCATTCACTCATTCATTCATGCTTCCATCCATCCAACCTCCCACCCCCATCCACTCGTGCATCCCGCCATCAAACCATCCTTGTAACCTTCCATCCGTCCATCGTCCACCCACCTGTCCATCAACTATTCATCCGTCCATAACCCACCCACCCACCCACC
>NW_007205636.1:0-509 GCF_000164805.1 Carlito syrichta | reverse complement strand
TGGATGGGTGGGTGGATCAATGGATGGATAGGTTGATAGACGATGGATGGATGGATGGGCGTTGGATGGATGGATCAATGGATGGATCAATGGATGGAGAGATAGACAGACGATGGCTGGATGGATGGATTGATCGGTAGATGGATGGATGGGTGGGTGGATGGATCAATGGATGGAGAGATAGGTAGACAGCCAGTAGATGGATGGATGGGTGGATGGGTGGGTGGATGGATTGATAGGTAGATGGATGGGTGGATGGATCAATGGATGGGTGGGTGGGTGGCTGGATGGATCAACAGATGGGTAGTTTGATAGACGATGGATGGATGGCTGGATCGTTGGATGGATGGACTGATTGATAGGTCGATGGATGGATCGATGGATGGAGAGATAGATGTTGGATAGGTGGATGGATTGATAGGTAGATGGATGGATGGATGGGTGGATGGATCAATGGATGGATGGGTGGGTGGGTGGGTGGATGGACAGATGGGTGGATGGATGGATGG
>NW_007205635.1:0-311 GCF_000164805.1 Carlito syrichta | reverse complement strand
TTGGACACAAATCAAGCATAAGCAAACTTAAAAGGACTGAAATTCTACCATGCACCTTCTCGGACCACAGTGGAATAAAAATAAACATTGACACCAACATAGTCCCCCCAAAACCCACAAAGACATGGACCCTAAACAGCATGAAGCTAAACAACTCCCGGGTTAATGACAACATCAAAACAGAGATCAAAAGATACCTGGAAACAAATGAAAATGAAGAAACCTCTTACCAAAATCTCTGGAATGCCCTGAAAACTGTAGTAAGAGGGGAATTTATAACCCTACAAACACACATGAAGAAAATGGAAGGA
>NW_007205634.1:0-725 GCF_000164805.1 Carlito syrichta | reverse complement strand
ATGGAATGGAGAGTAACGGAATGGAATGGAAAGGAATGGAATGCAGAGTAACGGAATGGAATGGAATAGAATGGAGAGTAACGGTATGAAATGTAATGAGATTGAAATGAATGGAATGGAATGGAATGGAATGGAATGAAAAGGAATGGAATGGAATGGAATGGAGAGTAATGGTATGGAATCGAATGGAAAGGAATGGAATGGAATGGAGTGTCACAGAATGAAAAGGAATGGAATGGAATGGAATGGAGAGTAATGGTATGGAATCGAATGGAATTGAATGCAATGGAATGGAGAGTAACGGAATGGAATGGAATGGAAAGGAATGGAATGGAATGGAAATGAATGGAATGGAATACAATGGACAGTAACGGAATGGAATAGAACAGCATGGAAGGGAATGGAATGGAATGGAGATTAATGGAATGGAATGGAGAGTAACAGATTGGAATGGAATGGAATGGAATGGAATGGAGAGTAAGGGAATTGAATGGACTGGAATGGAATTCAATGGAGAGTAACGGAATGGAATGGAATGGAATGGAGAGTAATGGTATGGAATCGAATGGAAAGGAATGGAATGGAATGGAGTGTCACAGAATGAAAAGGAATGGAATGGAATGGAATGGAGAGTAATGGTATGGAATCGAATGGAATTGAATGGAATGGAATGGAGAGTAACGGAATGGAATGGAATGGAAAGGAATGGAATGGAATGGAAATGA
>NW_007205633.1:3737-13792 GCF_000164805.1 Carlito syrichta | reverse complement strand
ACAACTCTTGTAAGTTAGGAATGAAAGAAAACTTTCTTAATTTGACTGGATTTTTAGCCCAAATCAAGAGTAAGTGTCATACTTAATGGTAAAAACTTTGTTCCAATAGAGAAAGAAACAAGCCAAGAATGCCTTTTTATTTTTTCTCTCATTTTAGTCCACCATCCTTGAGGGTTGTCCCACAAAAGAAACAAAAAGAGGAGGAGGAGAAGGAGGAGGAGTAGGAGTAGAATGTGCAACAACACTTTCCTGTGTAATCTGGAGAAATCATGCTTATATGCAGACCGAATGAGGCATAATTCGTTATCAACTAAAGAAGGAGGAGGAGGAGGAGGAATAGGTGGAGGAGGAGAAGAATATGCAAAGACATTTTCCTGTGTAGTCTGGAGTGATCATGCTTATGTGCAGACAGAATGAGGCATAATTTATGATCAACTAAATGAGGAGGAGGAGGAGTAGGAGGAGAAGGAGGAATAGAATGTGCAAGGATATTTTCTCTGTGTTGTCTGGAGAGATCATGCTTATTTGCAGACAGAATGAGGCATAATTAATTGTCAACTAAAGAAGAAGAATGAGGAGGAGGAGGAGGTGGAAGTTGAGGAGAATGTGCATGGACATTTTCCTGTTTAGTATGGAGAAATCATGCTTATGTGCAGACAGAATGAGTTTTAATATGTTGTCATATAAGGAATGACTAATGAAACAATTAGCAGTTATCTTAAATCAACAACTCTTGTAAGTTAGTAATGAAAGAAAACTTTCTTAATTTGACACTAGTTTTACCACAAATCAAGAGTAAGTATCATACTTAATTGCAAAAACTTGGTTCCAGTAGTGAAAGAAACAAGCCAAGGATGCCTTTTATTTTTTCACCAATTTTACCCCAAGATCCTTGAGGATTATCCCACAAAAGAATAAGAAAGAGAGCTGGGCTCAGTGGCTCAGCCTGTAATCCCGCGCCTTTGGGAGGCTGAGGTGAGTGAATTGCCTGAGCCCACGTGTTCAAGACCCGCCTGGGCAGCGAGACCTCATTTCTACAATAAATCAAAAAATCATCCAGGCGTGGTAGTGCGCGCCTGTAATTCCGGCTACTCGGAAGGCTGAGGCGGAAGGATCGCCAGAGCGCAGCAGGTCGAGGCTGCGGTGGCCGGGAGCGGCCACTGCAACTCCAGTCTGGGCGACAGAGTGAGACTCCAACTCAAAAAAAAAAAAAAAAAAGAATAAGAAAGAGGAGGAGGAGGAGGAGGAAGAGGAAGAGGAGGAGGAGATGTGGAATGTGCAATGACATTTTCCTGTGTATTCTGGAGAGATCAGGCTGATGTGCAGACAGAATGAGGGTTAATATTTTATCAACTAAAGAAGAAGGTGGTAGAGGAGCAAGAGGAGGAGAAGGAGGAGAAGAATGTCCAAGGATATTTTCCTGTGTAGTATGCAGAGATCATGCTTATGTACACACAGGGTTAGTCATAATATATTATCAATTAAAGAATAAATTTAGAAATTAGCAGTCATCTTGAATCAAAAACGATTGTAAGTTAGGAATGAAAGAAACATTTCTTAATTTGATAGTATTTTTTACACCAAATCAAGAGTTAGTATCATATTTAATGGTAAAAACTTGGTTCCATTAGAGAAAGAAACATGCCATGGATGCCTTTTATTTTTTAACCCATATTGCCCCAATATCCTTGAGGGTAATCCCAGAAAAGAAGAAGAAAGAGGAGGAAGAGGTGGTGGAGGAGGAGGAGGAGGAGGAGGAGGAATAGGAGGAGGAGGAATAGGAGGAGGAGGAGGAGAATGTGCAAGGAAATTTTCCTGTGTAGTCTGGAGAGATCATGCTTATATGCAGACAGAATGAGGGATAATATGTTGTCAACTAGAGAATAAATAAAGTAGCTGGGCTCGGTGGCTCAGCCTGTAATCCCGCGCCTTTGGGAGGCAGAGGTGAATGGATTGCCTGAGCCCACGGGTTCGAGACCAGCCTGGGCAGCAAGACCTCATCTCTACAATAAATCAAAAAATCAGCTGGGCGTGGTAGTGCACGCCTGTAATTCTGGCTACTCGGAGGGCTGAGACGGAAGGATCGCCGGAGCTCAGCAGGCGAGGCTGCGATGGCCAGGAGTGGCCACTGGACTCCAGTCTGGGGGACCGAGTGAGACTCCAACTCAAAAAAAAAAAAAAGAATAAATAATAAAGAATAAATAATGTAAAAATTAGCAGTCATCATAAATCAACAACTCTTGTAAGTTAGGAATGAAAGAAAATGTTCTTAATTTGAAAAGGATTTTTACCCCAAATCAAGAGTAAATATCATACTTAATGGTAAAAACTTGATTCCAGAAGAGAAAGACACAAGCCAAGGATGCCTTTTTATTTTTTTACCCATATTGCCCCACAATCCTTGAGGGTAATCCCACAAAAGAATAGAAAAAGAGGAGGAGGAGGTGAAGGAGGAGGAGGAGGAAAAGGTAAAGGAAAAGGAGGTGGAGGAAGAGGAGGAGGAGGGGAAAGTGTAAAGACATTTTCCTGTGTAGTTTGGAGACATTATGCGTATGTGCAGATAAAATGAGGTATAATTTATTATCAACTAAAGAAGGAGGAGGAAGAGGAACAGGAGTAGAATTTGGAACGACATTTTCCTATGTAGACTGGAGAGATCATGCTTTTGTGCAGTAGAATGAGGAATAATTTGTTGTCAAAAAAGAAGAAGTAAGAGGAGGAAGAGTAGGAGGAGGAGAATGTACATGGACATTCTCCTGTGTAATCTTGAGAGATCATGAGTATGTGCAGACAGAATGAGGCATAATTTATTATCAACTAAAGAAGAAGGAGGAGAGCGAGGAGGAGTAGCAGGAAGTGGAGGAGGAGAAGAATGTGCAAGGACATATTCCCATGTTGTATGGAGAGATCGTGCTTATGTGCAGACAGAGTGAGGCATAATACATTGCCAATTAAAGAATAAATAATGTAGAAATTGGTAGTCATCTAGAATCAAAAACTCTTGTAAGTTAGGAATGAAAGAAACTTTACTTAATTTGATAGTATTTTTACACCAAATCAAGAGTTAGTATCATAGTTAATGGTAAAAACTTGATTCCATTATAGAAAGAAACAAGCCAAGTATGCCTTTTTATTTTTTTACCCATATAGCCCCACAATCCTTGAGGGTATCCCCACAAAAGAATAGAAAAAGAGGAGGAGGAGGAGGAAGAAAAGGTGGAGGAAAAGGAGTAGGAGGAGGAGCAGGAGAAAGTGCAAGGATATTTTCTGTGTAGTGTGGAGACATCATGCTTATGTGCAGACAGAATGAGGTATAATTTATTATCAACTAATGTAGAAGAAGGAGGAGGAAGATGAGGAGGAGGAAGAGGAGGTGGAGGAGGAGAAAAATGTGCAAAATTTTCCTGTGTAGTATGAGGAGATCATACTTATGTTCGGACACAATGAGGTGTAATATGTTGTCAATTAAGGAATAAATAATGTAAAAGTTAGCAATCATCTTAAGTCAACAACTCTTGTAAGTTAGGAATGAAAGAAAACTTTCTTAATTTGACTGGATTTTTAGCCCAAATCAAGAGTAAGTATCATACTTAATGGTAAAAACTTGGTTCCAGTAAGTAAAGAAAGAAACAAGCCAAGGATGACTTTTTATATTTTCACCCATTTTTCTCCTCCATCCTTGAGGGTTATCCCACAAAAGAAAAAGAAAGAAGATGATGAGATGGAGGAGGAGGAGGAGGAGGAGGAGAAGGAGGAGGAGGAGGAGAAGAATGTGCAAGGATATTTTCCTGTGATGTCTGGAGAGATCATGCTCATGTGCAGACAGAATTAGGCATAATTTATTATTAACGAAAGAAGAAGAAGGAGGAGAAAGAGGAGGAGGAGGAGGTGGAGGAGGAAGACAATGTGTAAGGACATTTACCAGTGTAGGATGGAGAGATTAATCTTATGTGCAGAATGAGTATAATATGTTGTAAACTAAAGAATAAATAATGTAAAAATTAGCAGTCATCTTAAATCAACAACCCTTTTACGTTATTAATGAAAGAAAACTTTCTTAATTTGACAGGATTTTTTTTAACCCCAAATCAAGAGTAAATATCATACTTAATGGAGAAACTTGGATCCAATAGAGAAAGTAACAAGCCAAGGATGGCTTTTTATTTTTTCTCCCATTTTACTCCACCATCCTTGAGGGTTATCCCACAAAAGAAGCAAAAAGAGGAGGATAAGGAGGAGGAGGAGGAGTAGGATGTGTAAAAACATTTTCCTGTGTAGTCTAGAGATCATGTGGCAGAGGCCATGACAATCCAGGACTCAGCATGGGAACCAAATGAAGACACCCCCCTGAAAGGCAAAGCCTCACAGGAGATCTGTGTGTGTGGCATGGCCCCACGGAAAGTCTTGAGGAAAGTTCTGCATAGCTACCCTGTGACTCATGGTCACCTGGTTGTTCCCACTATATTGTTATGCTTCTGCCTTACAGGAATAATGTTTCAATTTCCCTCTGAAAAGATTAATGTAACTAGAATTGGAGGGTACAGTTTCTACAATGCCAGTAACAGCACTCAATGCTTCAACATTGGCTATGCCTCAGAAAACGGAAATAAGAACAGGAAAGGTCATGACAACCCAGCCGTCAATAGAACCAATCACTGTAACATCCACTGCAACAAAATGTACCTTTAACTGTATGGCAAATGAAACACAGAGATTTTCTATTAAAATTGTGACATAAGGAATTAACAGAAACTGAAGTAAAAACTGTTACAGATAGCATAGGTATAGTTAAACATCAGATTAGTCATAAGACCAGAACCCCCCAAAATAAAAGTCCCTAAGCCCTTACCTACTATTAGAGCGGACAACATGTGGGATATAATATTAATAACAGAGTTTGGTGGGCCCCTAGGGGTAGAAGCAGCATGCAAGATTTATCGTGGCTAGATCCTCCGTTACCTTTCACCGGAGCTTATGATGAAGACATGGTTAGGTGGGCTTGGGTAGATAGCAGATGTGTTAAATGGAACTCTCTGTCTCTCTGGGAAAGAATTAAACGTAGTAGCCCACTATGGTGTTTAATTCCAAAAGCACAGAAAATAAAAATTTGCTACAAAGTAAACCAGTGGTATAAGAAAATTAAATGTAGCTATTATATAATAGAAGATTGTGAGAATAGATATAATTAGCTAAGCTTGATATAATCAGTAATAATGACTTTTTGCTATTTTTCAATTATAAAAATAAGTTAGGAATATTTAGAATAGATGAAGTAAGTTTTGTGTGAATCCACATATTATTGCTTTAATAGCTGATTGTCCTTTTTTACTTTTTATTTTCCTTATAGAAATTATATATTTTCATGAAATAGGAAGTTTATAAGGTTAATAGTCCAGCAGGTGGTGGCAGTGATAACCACAAAAATCAGTTTGGGGTTTATAGGCAAGTTGTATTAATCATTAACTTTATAATAAATCTTGTAAGACATGAGAACATGCAGTGTCTGTGATAAAATAATGAAATCATTTTGTGATTGTATAACCACAAAAAAGATTAATTTATAATTTACTATAAATAAATGCAAACTGGTATGTTTGATTGCCAGAGTGCCTGAAGAAACTCTGGTCACGACTCCTCATTCCCTCGTCTTATCACACCTCCTTCTCGGGTCCCCGTAAACCCCCCGGAGCTGGCCTCTGGCAATCATGCTTATGTGCAGACAGAATGAGAGCATAATTTATTATCAAGTAAAGAAGAAGGAAGAGAAGGAGGGGGTGGAGGAGGAGGAGAGCATGCTTATGTGCAGACAGAATGAGGCATAATTTACTATCAACTAAAGGAGGAGGAGGGGGTGGAGAAGGAGGAGGAGGAGAATGTGCAAGGATATTTTCCTGTGTCATCTGGAGAGATCATGCTTATGTGTAGACAGAATGAGGCATAATTTATTATCAACCTAAGAAGAAGAAGAAAGAGGAGGAGGAGGAAGAGGAGAAGAATGTGCAAGGCTATTTTTTCTGTGTCGTCTGGAGAGATCATGCTTACGTGCAGACAGAATGAGGCATAATTTGTTATCAACTAAAGTAGAAGAAGGAGTTAAAGGAGGAGGAGGTGGAGGATGAGAATATGCAAAGACATTTTTGTGTGTAGTATAGAGAGATCATGCTCATGTGCAGACAGAATGATATGTTGTCAACTAAGGAATAAATAATGTAAAAATTAGCAATCATCTTAAATCAATGACACTTTTAAGTGAGGAATGAAAGAAACCTTTCTTAATTTGATAGGATTTTTACCCCAAAGCAAGGGTAAGTATCATACTTAATGGTAAAAACTTGGATCCAGTAGAGAAAGAAACAAACCAAGGATGCCTTTTTATTTTTGCTCCCATTTTACTATGCCATCCTTGAGAGTTATCCCACAAAAGAAGCAAAAAGAGGAGAGAAGGAGGAGGAGGAGGAGTAGAATGTGCAACAACATTTTCCTGTGTTGTCTAGAGATCATGCTTATGTGTAGACAGAATGAGGCATAATTTATTATCAAGTAAAGAAGAAGGAGGAAGAGGAGGAGGAGGAGGAGGAGGTGGAGGAGGAGAACATGCAAAGACACTTTCCTGTGTCATCTGGAGTGATCATGCTTATGTGCAGACAGAATGAGGCATACTTTACTATCAACTAAAGGAGAAGGAGGGGGTGGAGGAGGAGGAAGAGGAGAATGTACAAGGATATTTTCCTGTGTCATCTGGAGAGATCATGCTTATGTGTAGACAGAATGAGGCATAATTTATTATCAACCTAAGAAGAAGAAGGAGGAGGAGGAGGAGGAGGAGGGGAAGAATGTGCAAGGCTATTTTTTCTGTGTCGTCTGGAGAGATCATGCTTATGTGCAGACAGAATGAGGCACAATTTATTATCAACTAAGGTAGAAGAAGGAGGAGGAAAAGGAGGAGGAGAAAGAGGAGGTGGAGGAGGATGAGAATGTGCAAGGACCTTTTGGTGTATAGTATGGAGAGATCATGCTCATGTGCAGACAGAATGAGGTATAACATGCTGTCAACTAAGGAATAAATAATGTAAAAATTAGCAGTCATCTTAAATTAATGATTCATTTAAGTTAGGGATGAAAGAAAACTTTCTTAATTTCACAGGATTTTTACACCAAATCAAGGGTAAGTATCATACTTAATGGTAAAAACTTGGTTCCAGTAGAGAAAGAAACAAGCCAACGATGCCTTTTTATTTTTTCTCCCATTTTACTCCACCATCATTGAGGGTTATCCCATAAATGAAGCAAAAAGAGGAGGAGGAAGAGGAGGAGGAGGAGTAGAATGTGCAACAACATTTTCTTGTGTAGTCTGGAGAGATCATGCTTATGTGCAGACAGAATGAGGCATAATTTATCAACGAAAGAAGAAAAGAGGAGGAGGAGAAGGAAGAGGAGGAGAAGGTGGAGGGTGAGGAGAATGTGCAAGGACATTTTCCTGTGCATTCTGGAGAGATTATGCTTAAGTGCAGAAGAATGCGGCATACTTTATTATCAAATAAAGGAGGGGGAGGTAGAGGAGGTGGAGGAGGATGAGAATGTGCAAGGACATTTTCATGAGTACTATGGAGAGATCATGCTTATGTGCAGACAGAATGAGGTCTAATATGTGGTCAACTGAGGAATAAATAATGTAAAAATTAGAAGTCATCTTAAAACAATAACTCTTGTAATTTGTAAATGAAAGAAAACTTTCTTAATTTGGTAGAATTTTTTCCCCAAATCAAGAGTAAGTATCATACTTAATGGTAAAAACTTGGTTCCAGTAGAGAAAGAAAGCAACCAAGGATGCCTTTTTCATTTTTTCTCCTATTTTACTCCATCATCCATGAGGGTTATCCCACAAAAAGGAAGAAAAAGGAGGAGGAGAGGGCAAGGAGAATGTGCAAGGACATTTTCCTTTGTAGTCTGGAGAGATCATGCATATGTGCAGACAAATGAGGCATAATTTATTATCAACTAAAAAGGAGGAAGAGGAGGAAGCAAAGGAGGAGAAGAAAGAAAGGTGGATAAGAATGTGCAAGGACATTTTCATGAGACTATGGAGAGATCATGCTTATGTGCAGACAGAATGAGGTATAATATGTTGTCAACTAAGGAATAAATAATGTAAACATTAGCAGTCATGTTAAATCAACAACTCTTTTTGTTAGGATGAAAGAAAACTTTCTTAATTTGACAGGATTTTTACCCCTAATTAAGGGTAAGTATCATACTTAATGGTAAAAACTTGGTTGCAGAGAGAAAGAAACACACCAAAGATGACTTTTTATTTTTTCTCCCATTTTACTCCACCATCCTTGGGGGTAATCCCACACAAGAAGCAAAAAGAGGAGGAGGAGGAGGAGTAGAATGTACAACAACATTTTTCTGTGTAGTCTGGAGAGATGATGCTTATGTGCAGACAGAATCAGGTATAACTTGTTATCAACTAAAGGAGGAGGAGGAGGAGAATGCCCAAGGACATTTTCCTTTATAGTGTAGAGATATCATGCTTATGTAAAGACAGAATGAGGCATAATTTGTTATCAACTAAAGAGGAAAGAGGAGGAGGGGAAGGAGAATGAGGAGGTGGACATTGTGCATGGACCTTTTCCTGTGTAGTATAGAAATACCATGCTTATGTGCAGCCAGAATGAGGCATAATTTAATATCAAGTAAAGAAGGAGAAGAAAGGGGAAGAGGAAGAGATGGAGGAGGAGAAGGATGTACATGGACATTTTCCTGTGTCATCTGGAGAGAGCATGCTTATGTGCAGACAGAATGAGGCATAATTTGTTATCAACTAATGAAGATGGAGGAGGAGAGGAGGAGGAGGAGGTGGTGGAGAATGTGCATGCACATTTTCCTGTGAAGTATGGAGATATCATGGTTATGTGCAGACAGAATGAGGCATAACTTATTAACAACTAAAGGAGGAGGAGGAGGAGAATGTGCAAGGACATTTTCCTGTGTAGCCTAGAGAGATCATGGTTATGTGCAGACAGCATGAGGCATAATTTATTATAAACAAAAGAATAAGAATGAGGAGGAAGAGGAGGAGGTGGAGGAGGATGAAAATGTGCAAGGACATTTTCGTGTGTAGTATGGAGAGATCATGCTTATGAGCAGACAGAATGAGGTATAATCTGTTGTCAACTAAGGAATAAATAATGCAAAAATTAGCAGTCATCTTAAATCAATGCCTCTTTTAACTTAGGAATGAAAGAAAACTTTCTTAATTTCACAGGAATTTTACCCCAAATCAAGAGTAAGTATCATACTTAATGGTAAAAACTTGGTTCAAGTAGAGAAAGAAACAAACCTAGGATGCCTTTTTATTTTTTCTCCCATTTTACTCTGCCATCCTTGAGAGTTATCCCACAAATGAAGCAAAAAGAGGAGGAGGAAGAGGAGGAGGAGGAGTAGAATGTGCAATGACATTTTCTTGTGTAGGTTGGAGATATCATGCTTCTGTGCAGACAGAATGAGGCACAATTTGTTATCAATGAAAGAAGAAGGAGGAGGAGGAGAAGGAACAGGAGGAGGAGGTAGAGGAGGAGGAGAATGTACAAGGACATTTTCCTGTGTATTCTGGAGGATTATGCTTAAGTACAGAAGAATGCGGCATACTTTATTATCAGATAAAGAAGGTGGAGGCGGAGGAGGAGGAAGAGGATGAGAATGTGTAACTCTTGTAAGTTAGAAATGAAAGAAACTTTCTTAATTTGTCACGAGTTTTACACCAAATCAAGAGTAAGTATCATGCTTAATGGTAAAAACTTCGTTCCAGTAGAGAGAAACAAGTCAAAGATGGCTTTTTATTTTTTACACATCTTACCCCACCATCTTTGAGTGTTATCCCAACACTCAAAAAAGAAGAAGAAAGAGGAGAAGGAAGAGGAAGAGGAAGAGGAGAATGTGTAACGATGTTTTTCTGTGTAGTCTGGAGAGATCATGCTTATGTGCACACAGGGTTACTCATAATATATTATCAAATAAAGAATAAATGCCTCATGCTGCCCATCAAAAGAGGA
>NW_007205633.1:0-2997 GCF_000164805.1 Carlito syrichta | reverse complement strand
ACTCTAGTCAGGATGGCTATCATCTATAACAAAAAACAACAGATGCTGGAGAGGATGCGGTGGAAAGGGAATACTTCTACACTGTTGG
Source organism: Carlito syrichta (assembly GCF_000164805.1). Classification (NCBI taxonomy): domain Eukaryota; kingdom Metazoa; phylum Chordata; class Mammalia; order Primates; family Tarsiidae; genus Carlito; species Carlito syrichta. The sequence continues at coordinate 2,909 of NW_007205633.1, read as the reverse complement.
TGGGAGTGTAAACAAGTCTAGCCTCTGTGGAAAACAGTGTGGCTATTCCTAAAAGTTCTAAAAATCGTCCTCCTGTATGATGTTGCAATCACCCTACTGGGATATATGCAGTAGGAACTCAAATTACTCTATGAAAAAGATAGCTGCACACGCCTGTTTATAGCAGCATTATTTACAATAGCAAAACCATGGAACCAACCATGCTGCCCATTGAAAGAGGACTGGATTAAAAAAATGTGGTACATACACACAATGGAATATTATGCAGCCATAAAGAAGGACAAAATTATGAACTTCACAGCAAATTGGAGGACTTGGAGCCTATAATACTGAGTGGTCTATCACAGAAACAAAGAACTGAGAATTACATGTTTTCACTCATAAGTGGAACTTGAACTATCGTAATACTGTAAGAAAGGGACTGGCAGTAGTGGGAAAGTACCAGGGAATGGGGGGGGAATGGCAGTAGAAGAAACTGCCAGGGGAGGTGGAGCATACCTCATCAACAATTGTACCTGCATAATAAACATTTGTATACTTAACCCTGAATTGTACCTCACATATTTAAAATAAAAATTTTTTTTAAAGTAAAAAAAAAAAAGAATAAATGCCTGGGCAACTTGGTGAGACCTCATCTCTACAATAAATAAAAAAAAAAAAACACTCACAAAAAAAAACACTAGCCGGGTGTGGTACCACATGCCTGTAGTTCCAGCTACTTGGAAGGCTGAGGTGGAAGGATCCCTGGAGCCCAGCAGGTCAAGACTGCAGTGGACAGGAGTGGCCACTGCACTCCAATCTGGGCGACAGAGTGAGAATCCAACTCAAAAAAAAAAAAAAAAGAATAAAGAATAAATGTAGAAATTAGCCGTCATCTTGAATCAAAAGCTCTTGTAAGTTAGGAATGAAAGAGAAAGGATGCCTTTTATTTTTTCACCCATATTGTCCCACCATCCTTGAGGGTAATCAAACAAAAGAAGAGGAAAGAGGAGGAGGAGATGGAGGAAGATGAGGAGGAGGAGGAGGAGGAGAATGTGCAAGGACATTTTCCTGTGTAGTCTGGAGAAATCATGCTTATGTGCAGGCAGAATGACGTATAATATGTGGTCAACTAAGGAATAAATAATGTAAAAATTAGCAGTCATCTTAAATCAACAACTCTTGTAAGTTAGAAATGAAAGAAAACGTTCTTAATTTGGCAGGATTTTTACCCCAATTCAAGAATAAGCATCATACTTAATGGTAAAACCTTGGTTCCAGTAGAGAAAGTAACAAACCAAGGATGCCTTTTTCATTTATTCTCCCATTTTACTCCACCATCATTGAGGGTTATCCCACAAAAGAAGAAGAAGAAAGAGGAAGAGGAGGAGGAGTACAATGTGCAAAGAATTTTCCTGTATAGTCTGGAGAGATCATGCTTATGTGCAGACAAAATGAGGCATAATTTATTATCAACTAAAGAGAAGGAGAAGGAGGAAGAGGAAGAGTAGGAGAATATCCAAGCACATTTTTCTGTGTATTCTGGAGAGATCATGCTTATGTGCAGACAAAATGAGGCATAATTTGTTATCAAATAAAGAAGAAGGAGGAGGAGGAAGAGGAGGTAGAGAAGGTGTATGTATATTTTCCTGTGTAGTATGGAGATATCATGCTTATGTGCAGACAGAATGAGGTGTAATTTGTTGTCAAGTAAAGAGGAAGTAGGAGGATGAGGAGGAGAAGGAGAGAATGTGCATTGATATTTTCCTGTGTCGTCTGGAGAGATTATGCTTATGTGTAGACAGAATGAGGCATAATTTATTATTAACCTAAGAAGAAAAATAAAGAGTAGGAGGAGGAGGAGGAATAGGAGGTGGAGAATGTGCAGGACATTTTCCTGTGTAGTATGGACAGATCATGCTTATGTGCATCCAGAATGACGCATAATTTATTATCAACTAAAGAAGAAGGAGGAGGAGGAGTATGAGGAGTAGGAGTTGGAGGAGGAGGAGAATGCGCAAGGATATTTTCCTCTGTAGTATGGAGAGAGCATTGTTATGTGCAGACAAAATGAGGTATAATATGATGTCAACTATGGAATAAATAATGTAAAAATTAGCAATCATCTTAAATCAACAACTATTGTAAGATAGGAATGAAAGAAAACTTTCTTAATTTGGCAGGATTTTTACCCCACATCAAGAGTAAGGATCATGCTTAATGGTAAAACTGGGTTCCAGTCAGAAAGAAACAAGCCAAGGATACCTTTTTATTTTTTCACCCATTTTACTCCACCATTCTTGAGGGTTATCCCACAAAAGAAGAAGAAAAAGGAGGAGGAGGATGGGGAGGAGGAGGAGTAGAATGTGCAATGACATTTTCCTATGTAGTCTGGAGAGTTCATGCTTATGTGCAGACAGAAGGAGGCATAATTTATTATCATCTAAAAGGAAGGAGGAGGAGGAGGAGGAGGTGGTGATGGAGGAGCTAGAAAATGTTCAAGGATATTTTCCTGTGTAGTATGGAGAGATCATACTCATGTGTAGACAGAGTGAAGTATAAAACATTATCAATTAAAGAATAAATAATGTAGAAATTAGCTGTTATCTTGAATCATAAAGTTTTGTAAGTTAGATATGAAAGAAACTTTACTTAATTTGACAGTATTTTTTACACCAAATCAAGAGTAAGTATCATACTTAATGGTAAAAACTTGGTTACGTTAGAGAAAGAAGCAAGCCAAGGATGCATTTTAGTTTTTTACCCATATTGCCCCACAACCCATGAGGGTAATCCCACAATAGAATAAGAAAGAGGAGGAGGAGAAGGAGGAGGAGGAAGAGGAGGAGGAGGAGGAGGAGGAGAATGTGCAAGGACATTTTCCTGTGTAGTCTGGAGAGATCATGCTTATGTGCAGACAAAATGAGGCA
>NW_007205632.1:0-351 GCF_000164805.1 Carlito syrichta | reverse complement strand
TAGCCACACTGTTTTCCACAGAGGCTAGACTTGTTTACACTCCCACCAACAGTGTAGAAGTCTTCCCTTTCCCCCGCATCCTCTCCAGCATCTGTTGTTTTTTGTTATAGATGATAGCCATCCTGACTAGAGTTAGGTGGTATCTCAGTGTGCTTTTGTTTTTTGTTTTTTTTTTAATAATCAATATTTTTTTTATTATGATGTTGTGGGGTACAGGTAAGGGTTAGGTATACAAATACGTTTCATTCAGGCACCCTATTGATTAGAGGTGCTTCCCCATCTCCAGACAGATATTTACCCATTAATCCCATCTCCCTCCCCCCCCATAGTTTCCCACTACTGTCAGTCATT
>NW_007205631.1:0-319 GCF_000164805.1 Carlito syrichta | reverse complement strand
TTTCTTCATTTTCATTTGTTTCCAGGTATCTTTTGATCCCTGTTTTGATTTCCTCATTGACCCAGGAGTTGTTTAGCATCATACTGTTTAGTGTCCATTTCTTTCTGTGTTTTGGGGGTACTTTGTTGGTGTCAATGTCTATTTTTATTCCACCGTGGTCTGAGAAAGTGCATGGTAGAATTTCGGTCCTTTTAAATTTGCTTATGCTTGATTTATGTCCGATTACGTGGTCGATCTTAGAATACATTCCATACGGTGATGAGTAGAATGTGTATTCTCTGGTCTTTGGATGGAGTGTTCTGTAGGTATCAATTAAGTC
>NW_007205630.1:0-1029 GCF_000164805.1 Carlito syrichta | reverse complement strand
CATGCCTGACTAGTTTTTGTGATTTATTGTAGAGATGAGGTCTTACCAAGTTGCCCACGCTGGCCTCAAATCCCCGGACTCAGGCAATTCTCTCGCCTCAGCCTCCCAAAGTGCTGGAATTACAGGCTGAGCCACTGTACCCGGCTGTGTGTGTTTTGTTTACTTCTTCCACTAAAGAACTAGTTCTCAATTTGGGGTGATACAGTCCCCTCCCCTCCTAACTTTGACAATGTTTGAAGACATGTTTGATTGTCACAACTTGGCATACTACCTGTACCTCATGGGTAAAAAAAGCCTCATGGGTAGAATGCTGTCAAGCAATCCTACAAATACACAGGACAGCCCCCACCACAAAGAATTACATGATCCAAAATGTCAATATTCCTGAGGCTGAGAAATTGTAACCATAATAGGTTCATATCCCAATGCATACAACAGATCAATATGCCCAAACAGAGCAGCAAAGATTTAACTGTAGGGTCACTGAATGAGGAGATAGGAGGGAGCCTCAACTCCATCTCCCCTGAGGAGTTTGAGGCCAGGTTTTTAAGGGTATTGGAATGGGTGGAGGTGTAAATTGTTAACTGGTTGAAGAGTGCAGGCTGGATGCGGTAGCTCAAGCGTATAATCCCAGCACTTTGGGAGGTGAAAGGAGAGGATTCGCCTGAACCCGCAGGTTCGAGACCAGCCTGGGCAACATGGGGAGACCTCCACTCTACAATAAATCAGAAAATTAGCCGGGCGTGGTAGCACGCTCCTGTAGTTCCGGCTACTTGGAAGGCTGAGGTGGAAGGATTGCCTGAGCCCAGCAGGTTGAGGCTGCAGTGGCCATAAGCATGCCACTGCACTCCAGTCTGGGCGACAGTGGAGATTCCAACTCAAAAAAAAAAAGAGTGCAGATTGAAGTCATGGGGGGTGTTGGGGGAGTGAAGAAGTTGTATTCTCATGCTGATCCCATTCCTCTGTGGAGAGTATCCAAGCAGGTTGCTGGAATTCAGGATCTGAAATCATCTTTTTTTTTTTTTTTTT
>NW_007205629.1:0-457 GCF_000164805.1 Carlito syrichta | reverse complement strand
CTAGACAGATCATCAGGGCAAAAAATCAGCAATGAGATCCGAAACCTCAATGTGACTCTTAATCAAATGGACTTAATTGATACCTACAGAACCCTCCATCCAAAAACTACAGAATACACATTCTACTCATCAATGCAAGGAATGTACTCTAAGATCGACCATATACTTGGCCATAAATCAAGTATAAGCAAATTTAAAAGGACTGAAATTTTACCATGCAACTTCTCAGACCACAGCGGAATAAAAATAATCATTAACACTAACAAGGTCCCCCCAAAACCCACAAAGACAAGGACACTAAACAGCATGATGCTAATCAACTCCTGGGTCATTGATGAAATCAAAAGAGAGATTAAAAGATACCTGGAAACAAATAAAAATGAAGAAACATCTTACAAAAATCTCTGGGACGCCATGAAAGCTGTAGTAAGAGGGGAATTTATATCCCTACAAACGC
>NW_007205628.1:0-332 GCF_000164805.1 Carlito syrichta | reverse complement strand
ATCCAAGATGTTGGGCCTTTGTCAGACATGGAGTTGGCAAATACTTTTTCCCAGTCTGTGTGCTGTCTTCCTGCTCTCTTGATGATTTCTTTGGCTTTGCAGAAGCTTGCCAGTTTAATGAGGTCCCACTTGTCTATCATATCTCTTATGGCCCATGTGTTTTGGGTTTTGTTCAGGAATTGAAAGCCAGTTCCAATTTTCATAAGGATGTGTCCTGCATTTTCTAAGGTTCTTATGGTTTGAGGTTTTACATTTAGGTCTCTGATCCATTTACAGTTAATTTTTGTGTATGGGGACAGATAGGGGTCTTATTTGAGTCTTCTGCATGTGGT
>NW_007205627.1:0-1099 GCF_000164805.1 Carlito syrichta | reverse complement strand
CCACCCCTGGCGTCTGCCTTCCGCTGGTTCCAGAGGTGTGGGAAAGTGGCGTGCCCCTGAGAGCAGAGGGGGTGCGCTCTGACCCCTTCCGACATCTGGGGCTGTCTAGAGAGGATGAGATGTGCCGTGCTGATGCTCAGGGTCTCCTTGAGCTCTTCTTTTGAGTTGTCTCACTCTCTCATCCTGGCTGGAGGGCACGCCCAGGCCGGGGAGCAGTGGCACGCTCCCGGCCACCGCAGCCTTGACCTGCTGGGCTCAGGCGATCCTTCCAACTCAGCCTTCCAAGTAGCTGGAACTTCCTTGAGTTTTTTTCCTTTTTTTTTTTTTTTTGAGTTGGAGTCTCACTGTGTCACCCAGACTGGAGTGCAGTGGCCGCTCCCGGCCACGGCAGCCTCGACCTGCTGGGCTCCGGCGATCCTTCCGTCTCAGCTTTCCAAGTAGCTGGAACTATAGGCGCGTGCTACCACGCCGGCTAATTTTTGAATTATTGTAGAGATGAGGTCTCGTCAAATTGCCCAGGCGGGTCTCGAACCCTTGAGTTCTTAATAAACAATACAGAGTAAGTTCCTTAAGGGTGGTCGTACAGGGCGCTGCTCAGGGAGTGGGTGGGGGAGGAGGAGTGTGTCTGTGGCGTTAAATGGCCCTGCGAGTGCTCGGTTTCTCGAAGCCTGAGTTTCCTCCATCTTCCAGAAAATAAGGATAAGGCTGTCTACCTCGCAGGAAAGGCCTTTCTGTAGAGGGCTCACACAGCCTGGCGTGAAAAACGGTGACTATTATTTCATTCGCTGCAGCCGTGTCGCACAGTGCTGGCACAAAGCAGGGGCCTAAACAGTGTCTGCAGACAGAATGAATGATTGCATGTTCAAGCTCATGTCCCAACTCAATAAACGCCACTTACAAACCCAAGGTGCAAGATTAGTCTCACTGATCAGGAATTCCTGCTTCTTCTAAGCCAGATTCTGTTCAACATCCCAGCGTTGCACTGCCTGTAGAACTTACAAAGAAACAAATTGGACACTGCAGGAGACTTGGTTTATGCTTTAATAATAGCAAATGTTTACAAAGGCTCTGATGGGCACCAGACACTGCTCTAAGCACT
>NW_007205626.1:0-443 GCF_000164805.1 Carlito syrichta | reverse complement strand
GAGCCCATTGGCAATACAGATGACATAACAAGCTAGCTAACTAGCTAGCAAGCTGGCTAGACAGCTAACTTAAGGAACTGATTTAACTAGTTAGCCAGCCTGCTAGCCAGCTGACTTAATTGCCTATCTACCTAGCTAACCAACTGACTAGCCAGCAGACATAACTAGCTAGCTACCTAGCTAGACAGCTGAATAGCCAGCTGACTTAAGTAGCTGACATAACTAGATGCTGGATGGCTAGCCAGCTGACTTAACTAGCTACCTTCTTACATAGCCCGCTGATTTGCCAGCTGATATAACTACCTAACTATATAGCTAACCTGCTGGACAGCGAGCTGACTTAACTAGGTGACTTAACTAGCTAGCAAGCTGGCTAGCCAACAGACTTAACCAGCTATCTAACTAGTTAGCTTACTCATTATCTGACATGCTTGCTAGCTTTC
>NW_007205625.1:0-705 GCF_000164805.1 Carlito syrichta | reverse complement strand
TAGTGAGGTGAGTTTCCTGAAGGCAATAGATTGTTGCCTGGTGATATTTCATCCATTTTGCCATTCTATGTCTTTTCAGTGGTGCATTTAGTCCATTCACATCAGACTAATTATTGAAATGTAAGAGTTGATCCCTATCATAATGTTCTTACAGAGTTTTTGTTCTTCCTGTTTGTGTGTTGTCTTTCTTTTGGTTTTAGAGTTGGATCATGTGTGTTTTTAATCTTTTGCCTGTACTCTTGTGAAGAACGTTGTTGTTCTCTTTTCCTTTTCTTCTGTGTTCAATACTTTCTTAAGTGTTTCTGTAGACGTGGTCTTGTGGCAGCGTAAGTTCTTAGGGATTTGATATCTGGGAAAGATTTTAATTCTCCCTCACTGATGAAGCTTAGCTTGGCTGGGTAGGTTATTCTCAGTTGAAATTGTTTATCTTTTAGAACTTTGAAGATAGGACTCCAAGCTCTTCTAGCCCAGAGGGTTTCTGTAGATAAATCTGCTGCTATTCTAATTGGTCTTTCCTAGTACGTAGTCTGACCTTTTTCTCTTGCAGCCTTTAGGATTTTTTCTTTTATACCTACTTTGTTTAGGCAAATTATTATATGACTGGGAGTTGGTCTTCTCATTTGTTGTCTTGCAGGGGTTCTCTGAATCTCTTGTGTCTGAATTTTTTCATCCTTGATGAGATGAGGGAAGTATTCTTGAATGATT
>NW_007205624.1:0-498 GCF_000164805.1 Carlito syrichta | reverse complement strand
GGCAGCTGGATAGCCAGCTGACTTAAGTAGCTGACATAACTAGATAGTCTGATGGTTATCCAGCTGACTTAACTAGCTACCTACCTACATAATAGGCTTGTTTTCCAGCTGTATTACCTACCTTCCTACCTACCTACCTAGCTAACCTGCTGAACAGCGTGCTGTCTTAACTAAGTTACTTAACTAGGTAGCCATCTGGCTAGCCAGCTCCCTTAACTAGCTAGCTACCCTGCTAGGCAGCTGGCTAGTCAGCTGACTTAAATAACTGACTTAACTAGCTAGCCAGCTGAATTATCTGGATGACTTAACTAGCTAACTACCTAGTGAGCCTGTAGACTTAACTAGTTTACTTAACTAGCTAGCTACCTAGCTAGCCAGCTGCCTGGTCAGCTGATTAACTAGCTGATTTAATCAGCTAGCCAGCTGGCTGGCCAGCTAACTTAATTAGCTAGCCAGCTAGATGGCCACCTGAATTAACTAGTTGCCTTTAACAGCTAG
>NW_007205623.1:0-373 GCF_000164805.1 Carlito syrichta | reverse complement strand
AGCTTTTTGTTTCATTGATTTTTTTGGATTATCTTTTTGTCTTCTATGCCCTGGATTTGGGCTTTTATTTTGGTGATCTGGATTCTTCGGCAGAAATTAGGGTTTTTGTGGTCTTGCTTTTCCAGCCTTTTTAGGTGGCTTCTTAGGCTGTTAATTTGTGATCCTTTTGTTTTCTTCATGTGCATTTGTAGGGAAATAAATTCCCCTCTTACTACAGTTTTCATGGCATCCCAGAGATTTTGGTAAGATGTTTCTTGATTTTCATTTGTTTCCAGGTATTTTTTAATCTCTGTTTTAATTTCATCATTGACCCAGGAGTTGTTTAACATCATACTGTTTAGTGTCCATGTCTTTGTGGGTTTTGGGGGGACCT
>NW_007205622.1:0-447 GCF_000164805.1 Carlito syrichta | reverse complement strand
CTTCATTTTCATTTGTTTCCAGGTATCTTTTAATCTTTGTTTTGATTTCATTGTTGACCCGGGAGTTGTTTAGCATCATGCTGTTTAGTGTCCATGTCTTTGTGAGTTTGGGGGAAAGCTTGTTGGTGTTTATGTTTATTTTTATTCCACTGTGGTCTGAAAGATGCATGACAAAATTTCGATCTTTAGAAATTTGTTTATGCTTAATTTATGGCCAAGTATGTGGTTGATCTTAGAGTATATTCCATGTGGTGCTGAGTAGAATATATATTCTGTGGTCATTGGGTGGAGTGTTCTGTAGGTATCAATTAGGTCCATTTGGTCAAGAGTCACATTGAGGTTCTAGATCTCATTGCTGACTTTTTGTCCTGATGATCTGTCTAGGGCTGTGAATGGGGTATTAAAGTCCCCAGTTATGATGGTGTTAGAGTCAATATCTTTCTTTAG
>NW_007205621.1:0-695 GCF_000164805.1 Carlito syrichta | reverse complement strand
CCTGACCAAATTATCACAGAATAGCATTGGAGCATGTCATTTATCCTGTGTATGGACTAGGGCACAGCTGAATTTTCTGAAGTTTCCTAGACATTTTCTCACCAGTTCCCCACAACCTGTCTCCTCTCTGCAGAAGGGCCCTGGGGCTACCATCTGCCGGTTCTGTCTCACCAGCTCTCCTCAGGTACCACACCTATGCCTTCACACTCAGCCACTGGCACAGTAGCCTCACCTAAAGCATCACGACTTCATCTCCACCTCCAACAACCCTCAACATTAATCACATTCCACAGTGGGTCAGAGGCAAGTAGCAGAGATGCTCGCTCACTCCCTCCCCATCTCCTCTCAGGGTTAAAAGCAGCAAAGTGTAGACAAACTCTCCATCTCTTTCTTCTTGATTTCTGCTCAATTCCCCACTAACTAGTTTACTGACTTATTAAAGCACACCAGCCTCACCGTTGAAATTCAAATCTATGCATTACATTACAAAAATTACAAGTTACTACATTCCCTGAACATTCTGGATGGCTCACAGAAGCTATCAAAATCAGGAATGTTGCATTCATGAATGCCATTGATCCAGTGTAACCTACTTTTTAAAGATATACGGGATAAATTTATTTTGAATCTTGATACACTGCACATAGTCCATTATAATGGAATCACATGTGAAATCGTTCATATGTTCTCATGTT
>NW_007205620.1:0-395 GCF_000164805.1 Carlito syrichta | reverse complement strand
TCTGTCTCTCTGTCTCTCTCCGTCTCTGCCTCTCTGTCTCTGTCTCTCTCTCTGTCTATGTCTGTCTCTCTGTCTCTGTCCCTTCTCTCTGTCTCTGGCCCTCTGTCTCTCTCTCTGTTTCTCTCTGTCTCTATGTCTGTCTCTCTGTCTCTCTCTCTGTTTCTCTCTCTCTCTATGTCTGTCTCTCCGTCTCTGTCCCCTCTGTCTCTGTGTCTGTCTCTCTGCCTCTGGCCGTCTGTATCTCTGTCTATCTGTCTCTCTGTCTCTCTCCGTCTCTGCCTCTCTGTCTCTGTCTCTCTCTCTGTCTATGTCTGTCTCTCTGTCTCTGTCCCTTCTCTCTGTCTCTGGCCCTCTGTCTCTCTCTCTGTTTCTCTCTGTCTCTATGTCTGTCTCTC
>NW_007205619.1:0-480 GCF_000164805.1 Carlito syrichta | reverse complement strand
TCTGTCTCTCTGTCTCTCTCCGTCTCTGCCTCTCTGTCTCTGTCTCTCTCTCTGTCTATGTCTGTCTCTCTGTCTCTGTCCCTTCTCTCTGTCTCTGGCCCTCTGTCTCTCTCTCTGTTTCTCTCTGTCTCTATGTCTGTCTCTCCGTCTCTGTCCCCTCTGTCTCTGTGTCTGTCTCTCTGCCTCTGGCCGTCTGTATCTCTGTCTGTTTCTGTCTGTCTCTCTGTCTCTCTCCGTCTCTGCCTCTCTGTCTCTGTCTCTCTCTCTGTCTATGTCTGTCTCTCTGTCTCTGTCCCTTCTCTCTGTCTCTGGCCCTCTGTCTCTCTCTCTGTTTCTCTCTGTCTCTATGTCTGTCTCTCCGTCTCTGTCCCCTCTGTCTCTGTGTCTGTCTCTCTGCCTCTGGCCGTCTGTATCTCTGTCTCTGTCTGTCTCTCTGTCTCTCTCCGTCTCTGCCTCCCTGTCTCAGTCTCTCTGTCTCTA
>NW_007205618.1:0-752 GCF_000164805.1 Carlito syrichta | reverse complement strand
TCAAGAAATACCAAAGATCATTGGAGACTACTACGTACAAAGTATGGAAACAAACTTGAAAAAACTTAAGGAAATGGAGGACTTTCTGATATCACACAACCTACCTAGGTTAGAACAAGAAGAAATTGAGACCCTAAATAGACCAATAACAATCAAGGAAATAGACTACATAATAAGAAAACTACCTACAAAAAAAGCCCTAGTACAGATGGCTTTCCAGCAGAATTCTACAAGACATTTAAGGAGGAGCCGATACCAATCCTACTGAAGGTATTCCAGGTGATTGAAAAAGATGGAACTCTCCCCAAATCATTTTATGAAGCCAACATCACATTGATACTCAAGCCAGGTAAAGATCCAACAAAGAAAGAGAACTACAGGCCAATAGCTTTGATGAACATAGATGCTAAAATTCTCAACAAGATCCTAGCAAACCGGATTCAACAATGCATCTCAAAAATCATCCATCATGACCAAGTAGCAAACTGGATTCAACAATACATCTCAAAAATCATCCATCATGACCAAGTAGGCTTCATTCCCAGGATGCAAGGCTGGTTCAGCATTCGTAAAATCATAAATGTAATTAAATACATCAACAGATGTCAAAACAAAAACCACATGATTATATCATTAGATGCAGAAAAAGCTTTTGATAAAATCCAGCACCCTTCTTGATAAAAACCCTTGAACATCAGGCATATGGGGAGCATACCTCAAAATAGTAAAAGCCATCTACGAGAAAACCACGA
>NW_007205617.1:0-409 GCF_000164805.1 Carlito syrichta | reverse complement strand
CCATCCATCCAGCCAGCCAGACAGCCAGCCAGCCAGCCACCCATCCATCCAGCCAACCAGACAGCCAGACAACCAGCCACCCATCCATCCAGCCAACCAGACAGACAGCCAGCCAGCCAGCCATCCATCCATTCAGCCAGCCAGACAACCAGCCACCCATCCATCCAGCCAACTAGCCAGCCAGCCATCCATCCAGCCAGACATCCATCCATCCATCCATCCATCCATCCGTCTACCCACCCATTTATTCTCCTTCCCTTCTTCCTTCCTTCCTTCATTCCTTCCTTCTTTCCATTCATTCATCTTACTACCCATCCATCCAGGCAGCCAGCCAGACAATCAGACAGACAGACAGACAGCCAACCAGACAGACAGCCAGCCAGCCATCCATCCATCCAGCCAGTCAGAC
>NW_007205616.1:0-325 GCF_000164805.1 Carlito syrichta | reverse complement strand
CTTCGAGGCTGCCGAGGGCGCCGCCGGCCCGGCCGCCGGCCCGGCCTCCGTGGGCAGCCGCGAAAGCCTCGAGGCCGAGCGGGGCGGTCCTGGGATGAGGAGAGCCGCAGGGTGTTCTTCTACCACCCGCTGACGGGCGAGACGGCCCGGGAGGACGAGGTCGACGACGAGCCGGAGGACGAGCCGGAAACGCAGCCGGGCCGAGCCCTGGCCGCCCCAGGGACCCGCGGCGAGGGGCGGGGCTACCTCTGGCCCCGCCTTCTTCGCCCCGGGCCAGAGGGTGGGGGCGGGGCTGCCCGCGGCGCCGCCTCCCGCTCCCACCGCC
>NW_007205615.1:0-376 GCF_000164805.1 Carlito syrichta | reverse complement strand
GGGTTCGAGACCAGCCTGGGCAACTTGGTGAGACCTCCTCTCTACAATAAATCAGAAAATAAGCCAGGGGTTACCATGCACACCTGTAGTTCCAGCTACTTGGAAGGCTGAGGTGGAAGGATCGCTAGAGCCCAGCAGCTCAAGGCTGTGGTAGCTGTGAGCCTGCCACTGCACTCCAGCCTGGGTGATGAAGTGGGACTCCAACTCAAAAAAAACCCCAAAAAACAAAAAGCAGAATCACCATGGCGTAGCTCCCAGTGGCGTAGTGTACATGTTTAAAACAGGCAGTAGCCAGGCTCGGTGGCTCAGCCTGTAATCCCATGCCTTTGGGAGGATGAGGTGAGTGGATTGCCTGAGCCCGCAGGTTCGAGACCCG
>NW_007205614.1:0-580 GCF_000164805.1 Carlito syrichta | reverse complement strand
AAGCCAGCCAGTTATGCCAGCTGGCTAGCTAGGTAGCTAGCTGGTTAAGTCAGCTAGTTATGTTAGCTGGCTAGCTAGTTAAGTCTGCAAGTTGTTAGCTGTCTAGCCAGCTGCCTAGCTGTGTAGCTAGCTAGTTAAGTCAGCTGGCTAACCAGTTAGCTAGCTAGTTAAGTAACCTAGTTAAATCAGCTCACTAGCCAGCTGGTTAGCTAGGTAGCTATGTAGTTATGTCAGCTGGTAAGCCAGCTGACTAGCTAGGTAGCTAGGCATTTAAGTTAGTCTGCTAGCCAGCTGGGCAGCAACTTAAGTCACCTAGTTAAGTCAGCTGGCTAGACAGCTGGCTAGCTAGATAGCTAAATAGTTAAGTCAGCTCTCTAGCTTGCTGGCTAGCTAGTTAAATCACCTAGTTAAGTCAGCTGGCTAGCTAGCTGGCTAGCAAGGTAGCTTGCTACTTAAGTCAGCTGGCTAGAGAGCTGGCTAGCTAGTTAAGTCACCTAGTTAAGTCAGCTGGCTAGCCAGGTGGCTAGATGTATATGGCAAGCTAGTTAATTCAGCTCACTAGCAAGCAGGCCAGCTATTT
>NW_007205613.1:0-447 GCF_000164805.1 Carlito syrichta | reverse complement strand
TAGTCCCAGGTACTCAGGAGGCTAAGGCAGGAGGATCACGTGAGCCTAAGAGTTTGAGCCTACAGTGAGTTATAATCATGCCACTGTACTCCTGCCTGGGTGACAGAAAGAGATCCTGTCTCTTAAAAAAGAAAAAAAAGTAAACTCTAAGAAAGTAAGGGTTTTATCTGTTTTGTTTGCTGTTGAATTTCCAGTGCCTGGAACAGACTAGGTTTGTTGGATGAATAGTGTAGTTGGAGCTTCAGAGACTGTGTGACCCAGGGAAAGCCACTTACCCTCCTGGCTTTATTTCTTCATATATAAAGTGGGGACAAGATCGAGCTCAAGTAATTTATGCATCAGTAAGAGTGTTGCCGCTGGGCTTGGTGGCTCGGCCTGTAATCCCAGCACTTTGGGAGGCCAAGGTGAGTGGATTGCCTGAGCCCACAGGTTCGAGACCAGCCGGGG
>NW_007205612.1:0-754 GCF_000164805.1 Carlito syrichta | reverse complement strand
ATATGGTACAAGCCTCTTTATAAGATTTTAAAGTATATTTGTAGAAGTAGTATATGCTTATGGAGAGCTGTTTTCACTTTTCAATGGTATAGATGATTATCTAGAGTTATCAGAAATGGCCCAGCACAAAGTTAGGTCTGGGTCACATTCCTGAGGGCCCAGGGCATAATTTGGACTGGCCTGCATTCTTTTAGGCCGGGTTTAGCTACAGTTAGTGTAGGGCTTTTTCTACCTATTATAGAAATGGAATGAATTTTATTCATAGAAAGTATTGTAGAATAGGTCATGCTAACATCAGGGAATCATGTTAGTTCAAGCATGTTCAATCATGATATTTTGAGGTTTAATAAGAATACAGTTAACTGTAGAAATTTCATTGTCTCCATTTTCTACTATTGTGGTTTTGGCCTTAGTACATTTACAGTTTATATTTGGATTTTAATTTTAGAAGCATTGCTGATGATCAGCTTTATATATTAGGATCAGGAATTAGAAACTCTCATTGAAATTAGGATAGATATATAGGACTTTAGAATAGCCATTTTGTTAAGAGATTGTAGTCTATTGTTCCAAAAAGTGGACCACCGTGAACCTTGGACTGTGCCACATCCTATAGAGTCCAGCATGATCTTTGGACCAGGTCACATTCTTTAGGAATTGTTTAAAGCTATAATTAAGAGCTTCCGTAGCATTGTGTAAGTGGTATTAGCATAGAATAGAAAGGCAATAAAGTTTAAGTTAGTGATCATGGGTG
>NW_007205611.1:0-900 GCF_000164805.1 Carlito syrichta | reverse complement strand
AGAAGTATTGTAGAATAGGTCATGCTAACATCAGGGAATCATGTTAGTTCAAGCATGTTCAATCATGATATTTTGAGGTTTAATAAGAATACAGTTAACTGTAGAAATTTCATTGTCTCCATTTTCTACTATTGTGGTTTTGGCCTTAGTACATTTACAGTTTATATTTGGATTTTAATTTTAGAAGCATTGCTGATGATCAGCTTTATATATTAGGATCAGGAATTAGAAACTCTCATTGAAATTAGGATAGATATATAGGACTTTAGAATAGCCATTTTGTTAAGAGATTGTAGTCTATTGTTCCAAAAAGTGGACCACCGTGAACCTTGGACTGTGCCACATCCTATAGAGTCCAGCATGATCTTTGGACCAGGTCACATTCTTTAGGAATTGTTTAAAGCTATAATTAAGAGCTTCCGTAGCATTGTGTAAGTGGTATTAGCATAGAATAGAAAGGCAATAAAGTTTAAGTTAGTGATCATGGGTATTGAGTGAGCTTTAGAAGTTATTGATTATCAGAACATCATTAGGCTAGTAGGGATTGTTGCACTGCTTTTGAAGAGCATTAACTAGCAAAGGGAACAATAAGACAATCTTGGGGTTTGTCCTTCCTCATACCTGAGAAAACATCTGGTGTTTTGTGTATGCCCCTCCTGCACCTGGCTTCGTGTTCACGTGAATGACTTGTGAGACTGTCTGTCTAAAATTTGGGGATAAATACCTTTTGTAACTTTCAATAAACGGCTTCTGCTCATTTCACTGAACAGTTGTCCACTTTCTTTCTTTCTCTTTCTTCCTCTTTATATCTATTCTTCCATCTTTCTTTCTTTTAATATTTGTCCCTACAGATTCGCCGACCCCACTACATCTTCCAAGGGACTTGCAGGGGCTGTCACT
>NW_007205610.1:0-390 GCF_000164805.1 Carlito syrichta | reverse complement strand
AGGTAGGTAGCTAGTTAAGTCAGCTGGCTAGCTAGTTAAGACAGCTATACAGTTGTCTAGCTAGATAGCTAGCTAGTTACATCTGCTGGCTAGCTGACTGTCTACTTTGTGAAGCCAGCTAGTTAAGTCAACTGGATAGCCTGCTGACTGTATATGTAGCTAGGCAATTAAGTCATCTGGCTAACCAGCTGACTAGCTAGGTAGCTAACTAGTTATATCACATGTATAGTCAGCTGGCTAGCTAGTTAAGTCACCTAGTTAACTCAGCTGACTAGCCCGCTGGCTAGTTAGGTAGCTTGCCAGTTGTCATTACACAGCTGGCTAGCTAGAAAAGTCACCAAGTTAATTCAGCTGGATAGCTAGTTGACTATGTAGCAAGCAAGTTAATTC
>NW_007205609.1:0-664 GCF_000164805.1 Carlito syrichta | reverse complement strand
TCTACTTTGTGAAGCCAGCTAGTTAAGTCAGCTGGATAGCCTGCTGACTGTATACGTAGCTAGGCAATTAAGTCATCTGGCTAGCCAGCTGGCTAGCTAGGTAGCTAACTAGTTATATCACATGTATAGTCAGCTGGCTAGCTAGTTAAGTCACCTAGTTAACTCAGCTGACTAGCCAGCTGGCTAGCTAGGTAGCTTGCCAGTTGTCATTACACAGCTGGCTAGCTAGAAAAGTCACCTAGTTAATTCAGCTGGATAACTAGTTGACTATGTAGCAAGCAAGTTAATTCAACTCGCTAGATAGCAGGACAGCTAGCTAAGAGAGCTAGTTAAGTCAGCTGACTAGCCAGCTCTCTAGCTAGTTAGTGACATAAGTCTGTTGCCTAGCCAGCTGGTTAGCTAATTAAGTCAGCTAGCTAAATCACTTGCTATCCAAGTGACTAGAGAGGTAGAGAGCTACTTAAGTCTACTGGCTAGCCAGGTTGCAAGCTAGGTAGCTAGGTAGTTATGTCAGCTGTCTAGCCAGCTGGCTTGCTAGTTTAGTCACCAAGTTAAGTTAGCTGACATGGCATCTGGCTCTGTAGGTAGTCTGCTAGTTAAGTCAGCTGGCTAGACAGCTGGCTGGCAAGTTAAGTCACCTAGTTAATTCAACTTGATACCCAGC
>NW_007205608.1:0-353 GCF_000164805.1 Carlito syrichta | reverse complement strand
TAGGCAATTAAGTCAGCTGGCTAGTCACCTGGCAAGCTATTTAAGTCAGCTAGTTTAGTCAACTGGCTAGCCAGGTGGCTGGCTAGTTAAGTCAGCTCGTTAAGTTAGTTGTCTAGCCAGCTGGCTAGCTATTAAAAAACTAGTTATGTCAGATGCATAGACAGCTGGCTCGCTAGTTATTTCAGTTTATTAAGTGAGCTGGCCAGTTAGGTAGCTAGCTAGTTAATTCAACTAGATAGCTAGTTAAGTCAGATAGTTAAGTCAGCTGGCTATATGATAGTTAGCAAGGGAGGTAGCTAGTTAAAGCAGGCAGTTAAGTCAGCTGACTAGGTAGGTAGCTAGCTAGTCAAGTC
>NW_007205607.1:0-462 GCF_000164805.1 Carlito syrichta | reverse complement strand
CTCGAACCCGCGGGCTCAGGCAATCCACTCAGCTCAGCCTCCCAAAGGCGCGGGATTACAGGCTGAGCCACCGAGCCCGGCTTAAGCCGAAGTTCTTAATGGTGATTTTCTTAGGCAGATTGCTGTCTTCCACATTAGCCAGTGCTCAAGGTTGGGGACAAGAGGCAATACGTGTGTCTACGTGCACAAAGCAGCTGCTAGAGCAGGGATCTCAGTGGGGGCAACATCACTCCCCTATGGGGAGTTTCTGGAAATTTGAAGGGGATGCTTGATGTCCTGCACTGCACAGGACTGCCCCACACAAAGAATTGTCCCACGTCCCATAACCGTCAAACATTCCACTGGTGAAAAACCTCTTTATAATTCTCTGAATCCAGAACTTAATTCATTGCTCATATGAACATCAATTATTTGGACACAGTTTTAATATACTTTGATTTTTAAGGAAATGCCAGTGGCAGG
>NW_007205606.1:0-516 GCF_000164805.1 Carlito syrichta | reverse complement strand
CTCTTTTCCTCCACCTACTGATTCAAATGCTATCCTCTTCCATAAACACCTCCACACAGAAATAATGTCCAACCAGCTATTTGGGCATTCTGTAGCCCAGTCAAATTGTCACATAAAATCACCATCACGCTGGCCCACACGTTCACCACCACTGCTTCAAGAGCGTTGGTGCCTCCGGAGCGGGGCTGTGGCACATAGCTTTGCCCATCCGCATGTGCCTTCCCTGGCACTCGCCACTGTGACACAGCAAGGAAATGTGGGGACAGACGAGATGAGGACTCTCACTGAGCTAGGTTGAATGGATATGCATAACCATGTATAGATGTCCGTGTTTTTCCAGTTCCAATCAACGTCCCGCCATCGTCATCCCCATCACAACAACAAACAATAATAACAGTCTTCTTTTTAAAAGGTCAATTGGTCAGTATTACGTTGCCATGCAACATCGGTGGCTCAGCCTGTAATCCCGCGCCTTTGGGAGGCTGAGGTGAGTGGATTGCCTGAGCCTTAGGGTTC
>NW_007205605.1:0-841 GCF_000164805.1 Carlito syrichta | reverse complement strand
TTGTCTTCATTCCATTCCATTCATTTCCTCTCCATTCCATTCCATTTCATTCCATTTCTGTCCAACCCATACCTCTCCATTCCCTTCTAAACCATTCCATCCCATTCCTTTCTTCTCCATTCCATTCCTCTTCATTCCATTCAATTCCATTCCTCTCCATTCTTTGCAATTTCTCTTCATTCAATTCCTTTCCATTCCATTCCACTTAATTCCTATCCATTTCATTCCGTTCCTCTCCCTCCATTCCATTCCATGCTACTCCATGTCCTTCCATTCCATTCCAATCGTCTCCATTCCATTCCATTCCATTCATCGGAATTTCATTCCACTCCATTCCACTCCTTTCCAATCCATTCCTCTCTAGTCCATTCCATTCCTCTCCAATCCATTTCATTCCATACCATTCTATTCCACCTCTTGCCTTTTCAATCCACTCCGTTCTATTTCATTTCTCTACTTTCCATTCCTCTCCCTTCCGTACCATATTTTCCATTTCATTCCATTGAATTGCTCTTTATTCCATTCCATTCCATTTCATTCCATCTATCCCTATTTCATTCCTCTCCATTCCATTCCACTCCATTCCATTCCATTCCTTTGCATTCCACTCTTTTACATTCCATCCCAATCCTCTTGAATTGCTTCCATTTTAATCAATTCCATTCCATTCCTCACCATTACATCCATTCCATTCCCCTCTATTACATTTCCTTCCATTCCATTTCATTTCTCCCATTTCTATTCCATTCTTCTTCACTCCATTCCATTCCATTCACTTCCATTCCTTTCTATTTAATTCCATTCCATTCCATTCCTCTCCAGTCTATTCACCTCCACTCCA
>NW_007205604.1:0-445 GCF_000164805.1 Carlito syrichta | reverse complement strand
CCTCAGCCTCCCAAAGGCGCAAGATTACAGGCTGAGCCACCGAGCCCGGCTATAACTGGAATTTATAACTACTTTCTCTGACCATCCATTCCATATTTCCTTTGCCCTCAACAAGCACCTTACCTAGTTGCTTTTTACATGGTGGGATCACCCAAACCATTTTTGCCCTCAACAAGCACCTTACCTAGTTGCTTTTTACATGGTGGGATCACCCAAACCATTGCAAAAGGGTCTGCGCCATCAGTAGCCCTGCCTGGATTGGGTTGTTGTAGTTTTCCATTGGCTCTAATCACAGTGCATGGTAGTAGTCCAATTTCCCCTTGTTAGTTAGGATGAATTGCTCCAGGCAACACAGCAATAGCTTCCTTGCATGCTGATTCAGAGGCATAGGGAGTCCAAAGTGGTTGAGTGAAATTGTTAAGCAATAAGGCAAAATTATAGATTT
>NW_007205603.1:0-462 GCF_000164805.1 Carlito syrichta | reverse complement strand
CTTATTTCTTAAGGTATGGGCATTTACGGTTCTGAATAGGAATTGGTTGCCAGTTCCAATTTCCATAAGGGTGTCTCCTGCATTTTTAAAGATTCTTATAGTTTGAGGTCTATGTTAGGTCTTTGATGCATTTAGAGTTAATTTTTGTGTATGGTGATAGGTAGGGGTACTGTTTCAATCTTCTGCGTGTGATCAGCCAGTTTTCCAAACACCGTTTAGTGAATAGGTTCTCCTCTCCCCAGTGGTTGTTGTTGGAGACTTTGTCAAAGATGATTTGGTTGAGGAATTGAGGCTTTGCTTCCGGAATCTCTATCCTGTTCCATTGGTCTATGTGTTTGTCCTTTTACCAATACCAGCCTTATAGTAAAGTTTGGAGTCTGAAAATGTGATACCTCCTGCTTTGTTTCTTTTGCTAAGGATTGTTTTGGCTATTCATGGTTGTTTATGTTTCCATATGAATTT
>NW_007205602.1:0-355 GCF_000164805.1 Carlito syrichta | reverse complement strand
GCGGTGGCCGGGAGCGGCCACTGCCCTCCAGCCTGGGCGACAGAGGGAGACTCCAGCCCAAAAAAATCCCCAACAAACGGCCTCAAGAGGAGACCCAGGCCCCCCCATCCCGGATCGCGACCTCCCGAGATCTCGGACAGAAGCTGTCCTCAGCGGAGGCAGTTCCAGGCACCCCACACTGGCTGTGTGACTCCGAGTCGGGGCCTCGACCCCTCGACCCTCAGTTTCCGCGTCTACAGAAGGGACACAGACACGGCGCTGGGGCTGACGCTTTATTGGCCGGCTCGGCCCGGGTCCCGCCCCGGCTTCTGCTCAGAAGATCTGCACCCGGTCCACGTGCACGTCCCCCTCCACG
>NW_007205601.1:0-579 GCF_000164805.1 Carlito syrichta | reverse complement strand
TCCGCGTCTACAGAAGGGACACAGACACGGCGCTGGGGCTGACGCTTTATTGGCCGGCTCGGCCCCGGCCCCGCCCCGGCTTCTGCTCAGAAGATCTGCACCCGGTCCACGTGCACGTCCCCCTCCACGTCCACCTGGCACACGTCCCCCGTCGGTCTCCGGTGGCGGAAGAGGTAATACTCCGAGTCCCCGACCAGGATCTGCGGGGCGGGCCGGCGGTGAGGGTTGGGCGGCCGGGGCCCACCCCACGCCGCTGGGCCTCCGTCTCCCCGCTGGGAGAGGGCTCGCGGCTACTGCGGCCTCCCGCCGCGAGGACCAGACGCGCCCTCCGCTGGGCCCAGCAGGGAGGAGCCTTTCCCGCGCCCGCCCCGGGCGTCACGACTGCGGGGTCTGCCCCGCTCGGCAGCGCAGGCGCGAGAGTTGCCGTCGGGGACCGTCTGGGCGCCCCGGCGAGGGCGTGTTCCCGGGCGCCGGCTCCAGCCTGTCCCGCCCGGGCCGCGGAGCCCAGGCCTCGGGCGCGGGTGGCGGGGAGAGGGTGGCGAGGGCTAGTCTGGGCCACGCCCTCCCCCACGACCCCAG
>NW_007205600.1:0-414 GCF_000164805.1 Carlito syrichta | reverse complement strand
CTGTAGTTCCAGCTACTTGGAAGGCTGAGGCGGAAAGATCACCGGAGCCCAGCAGGTCGACCCTGGGGTAGCCACGAGTGTGCCACTGTACTCCAGCTTGGGTGACAGAGTGAGACTTCAACTCAAAAAAAAAAGTTGGAAAATATGATTTATTGAATAAGTAAATTAGAGAAAGAGGAGAGAGAGAGAGAGATTCACCTCCCCAAGGTAGGGGAGGGGGCCAAAGCCAAGAATCACAGTAATCATAGCTTGAAGAGCCACGGGGTACACACCAGAGTTTAACAAAACAACAGCCCACTATTTACATTATTATGACTAAAATATCCACATCTGAGCAGATGGTGTACAGCAATTATGTCCTTTCTTCTCCAGCTCTTGGGTTTCCCAGGAGTCAATAATTACATGGAGTTCTTT
>NW_007205599.1:0-489 GCF_000164805.1 Carlito syrichta | reverse complement strand
GCCCACAAGGACCTCTCCCTGGGGGCCTTGGAGGACCATAGTGATGCACTTGGGAGGCATATTTTTTTGTTGCTGGAGACTCCCTCGGCTGGGCTGGTGCACAGGAGCATGACCATGACTTTGGGCACCACCACACCTAACTTGATTTTAGGGTTCTCATGCTTAAATGAGGTCTGGCTATGTCTCCTGGGCTGGTCTCTGACCTCTGGACACAGGCTGCCTCCCATCTCTGCCTCTTAGGGAACTGGGCTGACGGCCGAGAGACAAGGTACCCGGCCTGGACTAGCACGTGCTGTCAGCAGGTTAGACACAAAAACAGGCCCTGGAATGGAGGCCACCACATCCCGTGTAGCCGGGTCCGCTGGTGCCACCACACGCTACCTTGAGTGTTTGTGTCCTGGGAAGCAACGAGATCTCGCTACATGACCGAGGCTGGTCTCAGACTCCCAGGCTCCAGTGGACCCCTGCCTGGGTCTCCCAAAGCCACAG
>NW_007205598.1:0-737 GCF_000164805.1 Carlito syrichta | reverse complement strand
TAAGTCAGCGAGTTAAGTCAGCTGGCTAGCCAGCTGGGTAGTTATCTAGTTAAGTCAGCTGGCTAGTCAGTTAAATAACTAGTTAAAAAACCTAGTTAAATCAGCTCACTAGCCAGCTGGTTAGCTATTTAGCTACGTAGATAAGTCAACTGGCAAACCAGTGGGCTACATAGGTAGCTATCTAATTAAGTCAGCTGGCTATCCAGCTGGCTAGCTAGGTCGCTAGGCAGTTATGTCAGCCTGCTAGTCAACTGGTTAGCTAGTTATGTCACCTAGTTAAATCAGCTGGCTAGACAGCTGGCTAGCTAGGTAGCTAGATAGGAAAGTCAGCTGTCTAGTCCACTGGCTAAATAGTTAAGTCAGCTGGCTAGCCAGCTGGCTAACTATATAGCAAACTAGTTAATTCAGCTGACTAGCAATCAGGCCAGCTATGTAAGTCAGCTAGTTAAGTCAGGTGGGTAGCCAGCTGACTAGCTAGGTAGCAAGATAGTTAACTCAGTTGGCTAGCCAGCTGGCTAGCTAAATAAGTCAGCTAGTTAATTCAGCTGGCTAGCCAGTTAGCTAGGTAGGTAGAGAGTTAGTTAAGTCAGCTGGCTAGCCAGCTGGCTCACTAGTTAAGTCATCTAGTTGAGTCTGCTGGCTAGCCAGCTGGCTAGCTGGTTAAGTCAAGTAGTTATGTCAGCTGGCTAGCCAGCTGGATAGTTAGGTAGCAAGCTAGTTAAGCCAGCTGGCTAACA
>NW_007205597.1:0-386 GCF_000164805.1 Carlito syrichta | reverse complement strand
AGTCTGTGGGCTGTCTCCCTGCTCTCTTGATGGTTTCTTTGGCTTTGCAGAAGCTTGTCCGTTTAATGAGGTCCCACTTGTCCATCTTATCTCTTATGGCCTGTGGGTTTCGGATTTTGTTCAGGAATTGGATGCCAGTTTCAATTTCCATAAGGGCGGGTCCTGCATTTTCTAAGGTTCTTATGGTCTGAGGTTTTGCCTTTAGGTCTCTGATCCATTTAGAGTTAATTTTTGTGTATGGAGATAGATAGGCGACTTGTTTGGGTCTTCTGCATGTGGTCAGCCAGTTTACTGAGTAGGTTCTCCTCTCCCCAGTGGTAGGTGGTGGAAGCTTTGTCGAAGATGAGTTGGTTGAGAAATTGAGGTTTTGCTTCTGGAATCTCAAT
>NW_007205596.1:0-378 GCF_000164805.1 Carlito syrichta | reverse complement strand
GATGGGCAACATGGTTGGTTCCGTGTTTTTGCTATTGTGAATAGAGCTGCAACAAGCATACGTGTGCAGGTATTTTTTTTGTAGAATGATTTGAGTTCCTCTGGGTATATTCCTAATAGAGGAATTGTAGAGTCATATGGAAGGTCAATTTCTAGTTCTTTCAGAAATCACCACACTGTTTTCCAAAGAGGTTACCCTAGTTTGCATTCCCACCAGCAGTGTAGAAGCGCTTCTTTTTCTCCACATCCTCGCCAGCATCTTTTGTTTATTAATGATGGTCATTCTTACTGGGGTTAGGTGGTATCTCAATGAGGTTTTCATTTGCATTTTTCTGATGATGAGTGAGGCTGAGCACTTTTTCATGTGTCTGTTGGTTGC
>NW_007205595.1:0-864 GCF_000164805.1 Carlito syrichta | reverse complement strand
TGCAATGTGGCAGGGTGTGTTCTGTGCCACTGAAAAGTGAAATCAGGTCATAAGGTGGCAAGCCCTGCCCCTGGTTAAATGGTCCTCCTGTGCAGAGGCTCCACAGAGGTCCTGTTGTGGGGTAGCAGCCACTCCCCAATCATCCCTGGCAGCTGTACCAGCAGTGTGGCTGCTCAGATGTGTGCTGGGAGCTTTCCCAAGCCTGGCTTGCATTGCACCTTTGTCTATTTTGTTGAGGTGTGACTGTCTGGTTTCAGTCATTCTTGCCTTCTGGGGAGACACAATAGGATTGTCAGGTGGGGGGATGAGCAAACCTGTTGTTACTCCTTGCTAAAATAGGAATGTGTACAACCACACCCACACTCAATGGGCACACCTCTTGGGGCTCTTGGATGGCTTTGTCTTCCATTCTAAAATATTTCTTTTCTCGCTTTTTTCACCTGCCTGTCTATGGCCTCCTCTGTCCTTCCTCCCCATGGTGTTCTGATTTCAGATGCATCTGTTTCTTTCTTGACTTGCCAGGGAGTGATTTGTGTTCTGAGAGAGCCTCAGCCTGGGCTGGCTGGTTTTGATAGATGCCTGAGTCCTCTGCCAGCAACTTTTGACTTTTTGGCAAGGACTATTCCATGAAAGTGACCGAACCAGGAAGAGACCTGAGATGGTTGTTCTTCTTCTTGACCCCATGTGCCTTCCTCTTTGAGGCAGGGCAGAGTGTTTTGCACAGCAGGAGCTGCTGGTCTCATTGCAGTAGCCTGAGCCCCATGCCTAAAAACAACAGCATGGCCCATGCTTAGCTCTTCCATTAACAATCACTGCTGGAAAGACACTGACTGGGGTTGGGTTTGTACCCAATGCGCCCCCCCC
>NW_007205594.1:0-14775 GCF_000164805.1 Carlito syrichta | reverse complement strand
AGCATTGCTTGTAAGGGATTTCTAAAATGAATCTTTTCCCCCCAATTATTTATTCACTAACTCATTTTTCATTCTGACATGTCAGTTTCCTATATATAATCTCTAAAAGTTAAGTTTTTAAATCTAAAATAGTAGATCATATTCCTAAAAGAAAGGGATGTCATAAAATATCATCAGCTATTATCTGACATTCTTCTGTCTAAAATTCCAGGATTACTTTAACTGAACACATTTTAAAAATTTTAAGCCGGGCTCGGTGGCTCAGCCTGTAATCCCGCGCCTTTGGGAGGCTGAGGTGAGTGGATTGCCTGAGCCCGCGGGTTCGAGACCCGCCTGGGCAGCGAGACCTCATCTCTACAATAAATCAAAAATTCAGCCGGGCGTGGTGGTGCATGCCTGTAATTCCGGCTACTCGGAAGGCTGAGGCGGAAGGATCACCGGAGCCCAGCAGGTCGAGGCTGCGGTGGCCGGGAGCGGCCACTGCACTCCAGTCTGAGCAACCGAGTGAGACTCCAACTCAAAAAAAAAAAAAAAAAAAAAAAAATTTTAAATCAGAACAACTTCTTAAGAATAAAATGACTGTTCACTATTCACTCCATATATTTATTTATGCATAAAACCTTCTAAGTTAGCAAATAGTCAATGCACATCATCCTTTTCTGTACACAATAGGAAACTCTTAATCAGGTTAAATATAAATTTGATATTGATTGAGTTCAAATTTTCTTACACTTAGTCATCAGAGGCACAATATAATCCATGTATTGGGTTCTTTAAGCTAATATGTCCTAAAATTTCTTAGAATTGACTTGTGCCTAGTAGACAAAAATATTAAGTAAGGCTTAATCATTTTAAAATACTGTGTGCATAATATGGCTTTTCAGATGGTTAGAGGATCCACTGATTTTTGAACTTTCCTTCAAGGCACTCTAGAAATGGAGATAGCTTACCAACAAAGTGATACACTTTGAAAAAATCAAATGCAAGATTCCTAGAAACCCATGTATTTTTTTTAGAATGCTGACATTCCCTTAACAAGCTTATACATTAGGTTTCTTGAAAAGTTACTTGTTTTGATTTTGGGAGTAATTATCATATCTACCTGAGCATTTATATATAGCAGAAGGTAAAATATATGTCATTACTGTAGCATGCAAATATCTATAGCTTTTACTCTAATGGTTTATGCTATCCCTCTCTGCTGTATTCCCAATGCCACTAGCCAAGACCAAATAGCGTTACATTAACTCAACTGATTAAGCTCTACTCCCTAAGTTTTTGTTATAGTATTTCATCACATAATCCACCCTTTGCTTGATTCATAAAAACTCAAATTTGATCATGTTGCCTCTTCCATGGTTCTGCATCACATAGAGGATAAATACAAAATTTTTCAATAAAAAGATCTTTACAATCTCAGGCTACCTTTTCTAGGGCCATTGTTGGCCACTGTCCTCTTCTACTTTCCTGGATAGTTTAATTCCTAGCTGTTATGAATTAAGTCCAGGACACACTTTTCACACTGCTCTATCACATTTTTGTACAAAAATAGCAGCCTGTGTTCAGATGCGGAGGTCCAGCCTCTGCTGATCATGGTCTGAGTTGGGGGGGAGAGAATGAGAAAAGAAAGAGACAGAGAAACAGCAGGATTGGGAGGGTCCTCTCCCAGGTAGCCGAGAGAGAGAAAGAGAAAGAGAGAGAACTTTTCAGTTTTACCCCACGCCTCTTATATAGGACAAATTTCTCACAAAGGAAAGCAAAACCATACAGGCAGGATATGTTAATATTTGAGTTAATCACACAAGCAGAGTATCAATGACTAAACTATGCATATCTTAACATCTATGCTAAGCAAGGCAATCACTTAGAATGAGCAGGTTCCGGGCCAGACTTAGCACCCCTTGGCTTTAGAAATGCAACTAAAACATCAGGGAAGACAAGGGAAATACTGTAGTCTTAGTTCCTTGAACATAAGTCAAAGAACACAAACTTTGTCAGCTTGTGTTCTTGGTTTCCTTCACTCAGAATGTTATTTGATTTCAATTCTCTTTAAAGTTAACACAGATGTTGGTCCTCCTATGAAGTATCCTGGTTCATGTTCCTCAGAAACTCTTAATGTTTTGCATGTACCACAGTGATACTACCACATTTTCCTCTTCAACTATCCTATACCACATAGAAAAAAATGTTTGATATTTGCACAATGTGTCTTGAATCTATTAGAACTAAAGGAATCTTATATTTTCAAAAATAGCTAAAACTAGACTTTCAGGACGGGCTTGGTGGCTCAGTCTGCAATCCCAGGCTAGGGTGAATGGATTGCCTGAGTTCACGGGTTCAAGACCAGTTCAGCCAACTTGGCATGACCTTGTCTCTACAATAAATAAGAAAAAAATAGCCAGGCATGGTAGCATGTGCCTGTAGTTTCAGCTACATGGAAGACTGAGGCAGAAGGATCACCAAAGCCCAGAGGTCAATGCTGGAGTGGCCGTGAGTTTGCCACTGCACACCAGTCTGGGCAACAGAGTGAGACACCAACTCAAAAAAAAGCAAAAAACAACAAAAACAAAACTAGACTTTCATACAAATATAAAATGAACACATATAAGAGATTTTATTTAACTCAGTAGTTAATGAAAAAACAACTAAGAAGCCGGACTCGGTGGCTCAGCCTGTAATCCCATGCCTTTGGGAGGCAGAGGTGAGTGGATTGCCTGAGCCCGTGGGTTCAAGACCTGCCTGGGAAGGCGAGACCTCATCTCTACAATAAATCAAAAAATCACCCGGGCATGGTAGCGCATGCCTGTAATTCCGGTTACTTGGAAGGCTGAGGTGGAAGGATCTCCAGAGACCAGCAGGTCGAGGCTGCAGTGGCCAGGAGCGGCCACTGCACTCCAGTCTGGGTGACAGAGTGAGACTCCAACTCAAAAAAACCCCCCAAAACTAAGATATTACAGCTGATATAAAGGAGAACTCAAAGGGCCATAAGTATTTAAGTCCTTTAAAAAAAGCAAAAATAAATATTAAAATAGTTGTAAAACTGACATTTTCACTGGGAAAAGGAGTGACATCAAGTTCCCATCCATTTAATTGTCTATGATCCTGTGCCTTGCCATGTAACAGCTTACAGAACTGAAAAAATTCAAAGACAATGAAAGCTGTGAATAGTCTGGAAGAGTGTACAGACATCCAGTAATATATTGTTTTTCTTTGCCCATTTTCAAGTATTTCACAACTTTTTCCTGAGAGTAACATTTTAAAAAATTGAAACAAAATTCACATTCTATGCCAAAGCATACATTAAGAAAACAAAGTACAAGTGTAGGGAAGCTATGTGCTTCAGAACTCTTCTGTCTAAGGGTCACAGTGCCTACTCGGTGCCTAAGGGGCCCTTGCCACGAGTAACAGACTGAAGTAAAAAAATCTAGAGTACTTATGCTCAGACTAAAAGGATAAATTACTCAAGTAAAAGTACTGATTTTGAGAGAACCAAGAGATTTTAAAAAACTATATTTGCTGTAAAAGAAGCGTTCATTGCATTTTATATATTGCTAACTCACATTCACTATATTTTATAAATTCTTAGTATTTTAAATCCTACCTCAGAACCCATAGAACTAGGCACATGTTGGATGCTGGGTAGTAACTGATTTATAGTTATACAATGTTTTAAACAGTGTTTGTAATTAGAACTTTGTTAAGCTTTTGTTTGTCCCAATTGCCATGCTGGCTTCTTTTGCTTCCGCAACTGCTGCTAGCAGTGTGTGAATGTTAAGCAATAAGCCCCTCCCGGACATTCCTTTGCTTAGATTGCAGTAGACTCTGAGGCACTAGCCACTCTCCTGGTGGGCTCTATGTTGGTTCAAACCTCCAGCTCCCATGCCAAAGTTAATTTACACGCAGTGACTGTGTAAACCTAGCTTATCTGGCATTCCATTCCGCCAGTTTGGCAGTTACTTGTCCATCACAAGTAACTAAGCCTGAGCCCATGCAAATCGAACTTGAATCAACCAAAGTTTTTGTAACTACGTCATATAGTTTTTATCTCCCGTGTGCACAAGTTTGTAAAGCCACCCCACTCCTTCAGAATTATGTATAAAAGGTGCGTGTTAACCTGGGTTGGGGCTGTCATCCCTGAAGTCACTGCATCGGCTTCAAACGTGAGCCCAGACTCAAGCCTGAATAAAGACCCTCGTGTGTTTGCATTGGAGCTGGCTCTTTGTGGTCTCTTGGATTTAAAATCTTGGGTTTAACAATTTGGAAAAAAAAAGTGGTTTAAAGAAAGTATCATTTAATGAATCCTATGGTACACAAGACTAACAATAGGGCATTTCCATCACAAAGGGTGAATTTCTGGGAATTTAACTTTAATCTTGACCACTCAAAAACTTTATTTCTTCTCAAAACTGGCATCCAGCATCATCTTCTTAGTAAAATCTAGCCTGTTAAGGTCAAGAGAGACATCACTCTTTCTTCCTTTGTGATTTACACTGTCCCTACAGACACTTCTGTCACAGCACAATTCACACTCAATCCCCTCATTCACCTATTTCGCTCCCTTGAGGGCAGGCACAATGTCTAATCCATCTTTGTTTTCTCACACATTTCTCATACAGCTGCTATTAAAAGCCTGGTGCAGAGGCTCAACCTATAATCCCAGCATTTTGGGATGCCGAGGTGAGAGGATTGCCTGAGTCTGGGGGTTCAAAACCAGCCTGAACAACTTGGTGAGAACTTATCTCTACAATAAATCAAAAAATTAGCAGGGTGTGGTGGCGTACATCTGTAGTTTAAGCTACTTGGAAGGCTGAGGCAGAAGGATTTCCTAAGCCCAGCAGGTAGAGGCTACAGTGGCCATGAGCATCCCATTGCACTCCAGCCTGGGCAACAATGAGACTCCAACTCAAAAAAAAAAAAGTTTAGGAATATACCTGAATAAAAAGGTGTAATAGTCAGAAAATCAGAAAATAATGAATTCACTTTTAAGCAGATTGAGGCCTTCTTTCTTATTTCTGAATAAAGGGTTCACTGCATTGAATTAACTTAAAGAAAGCAATGATATATATCAGAGAAAATGCTAGAATTAAGCTAATAATTTCATGGGCAAAGTGTAACTACTACTTCTCACGTTTCTGAGATCTCTAAGTCATGCTTTGAATATATCTTTTGATAAAGTAACTAATATTTTATTTCATTTTATTTCTTATTTTATTTTTTTTGAGCTGGAATCTCACTCTGTTGCCCAGACTGGAGTGCAGTGGCACCCTCCCAGCCACCACAGCCTCAACCTGCTGAGCCCCGGTGATCCTTTCACCTCAGCTTTCCAAGTAGCCGGAACTACAGGCGCACACCACCACGCCCATCTATTTTGATTTATTGTAGAGATGATATCTCGCCAAGTTGCCCGGGTGGGTCTTGAACCCGTGGGCTCAAGCAATCCTCTCACCTCAGCCTCTCAAAGCCCTGGGATTATAGGCTGAGCCACCGAGCCCAGACTAATATTTTATTAAGACTATATTTACCTACTATGTTTTGTAAATAGATCTGGTTTAATAAGATACAACTAAAATTGCAAAACCGTATCTAAAATTTTAAATCAATTATAATAGTAATATTTACTAGAAGATAAAATATTTTATATAGACTTTATGTTATCACATAGCTATGAAAAGTCTCCTTATATAGAATTAACCTGGTTTAAGGCCTTGTCCAATTTACTATTCATTTTCTGCTTAAACGCTTCATCTGGTAGAGTTTGTGAGCTAAAGTTAATAGCTAAGGGGATTATTATAACAAGTTATCTTGCACATCAATGATTATAGTAGTTATATCCAAAATTTCCACTAATGCAAAGTTTTAGAAAAGAAAAAAAAAGAATAACCTTTTTTCATAGGCATTGGAGTTCTCTTGCTCTGAAGCTGTGAGTCAGGACTGACTCTCCAAATTACGGGTGGCACTTAACAGAACTGACTGCCATAATGGTGTGCCTAGCTTGAACGGCCACAGATAAAGGTCCTTTGCACATTACTGCCTTCTATTTTCTCAGTCATCTCTAGGTCATTCTGAATACATTGGATCCACTTTTATAAATGGTGAGGGTGAGGTTCAGAGAGATCAAGTATTCTTTCAAGTTGAAACATAGCAAATGCCCAACCAAGTCGAAGTCCAAGGCTGACTAGGATGCACACCTGGGTGGGGTGAAGAAGGTGCTTACAGCTTTCAACACAAGAAAGCTTGTGTCCATCTTGGAGCCCAGAGCACTCGATGGAGGACATTCATTGCCTTTTGGGCTTTGCATATCCAGATTTGAGAAACAGCTTATGATAATTAGTATATTAATTAGATATGGACATCGATCATATAATGTGACACAAAATGGCAAACAACAAGAGAAGCAAAATGGATATTTATTAAAATTAAAATAGCCAGTAATAACATTCAATTATTTAGCAAACAGATAGTAAATGAAGACAGCAATCAGACAGTAAGATAAAGCAATAATTCAACAAACATTTGCACCTGTGAGGCCTTGGGACAGCCAGGCCAGGTAAGAAGTCCATACAGGGTGCAGGCCTTGTGCTTTAGCAAGCAGCAGGTGTGGCTGCCTCTTGGGAAGTGCCATACTCCGCCTGCAGAGAGGGGACTGAGAAGTGTCTGATCAATCCCCGGGCTGACGACTTGGAGTAGAGAACCCCCGCACCTTGGTTTTGACAGCTTTCCTGTTGCATTGAGATTCAGCCCCAAAGGTTGAAGTGCAGTGGATTAGCAAGAAGCCAGAAAGTGTGAGTTGGCTCCAAGCCCCCTGCTCCATGACTGTTAGGTCCATGTGTGTGGCCAGATACAAGTATGTCAACCCTGAAATAGTCCTCCTGTCAGTCAGGAAGCAGCCAGAAAGCAGACGCATCCTCAATTGGGGGCACTTGGGAAGAATTTCAGGGGGGGATTCTGTCAGGACTGTGAGCAGGAGTCACCAAGTGGTGATGCACCTCCTAGGGGTGCAGGGTAGCAATGCTGGGAGTCTCCAAGCCTGAAGAGCAAGCCAGAGAGGAGCCATTAAACTTGGGGAAAGCTGAGCTCATGCTTTTGGTGAAAAACACATAGATGGGAAGGAGCCAGGTAAGGAAAGACGTGGTGTCCTGGCAGAGCTACACAAAGCCTGTATGCAAAGGGGCTGAAGCCAACGTGGCAGTGGCAGTGGCAGCTATCGGGGCCTAATATGCCCCTTCTCGCCCTTCCAGAGCAGGCATGTAAAGCCCCCAGATCTAGGAGCTGCCTCCTGGTGACCCACCTACTCCCTAGACTTTTCTCTCTTCCAAAGGGCCCTCAGCAGCTTTTCCTAACCCCCACCCCAACCTCATCCTTTTTAGTCAAAATCTATTCCTCCTGCTTGAGGGAAAAAAGCACTTTTGTGGAACTCGGGGCAAGATAACATTAACAGGCAAGTGTTCTATGCCAGGTACTGTGCTAAGAGTTTTATTTGTTATTTTTTTTTTTTGAGTTGGAGTCTCACTCTATTGCCCAGACTGGAGTGCAGTGGCCGCTCCCGGCCACCACAGCCTCGACCTGCTGGGCTCCAGCGATCCTTCCACCTCAGCTTTCCAAATAGCTGGAATTACAAGCATGCGCTACCACGCCCGGCTGATTTTTTGATTTATTGTAGAGATGAGGTCTCGCCAAGTTGCCCAGGTAGGTCTCGAACCCGCGGGCTCAGGCAATCCACTCACCTCAGCCTCCCAAAGACAGGGGCTAAGAGTTTTATAAGCTCTTTTTTTTTTTTTGAGTTGGAGTCTCACTCTGTCGCCCAGACTGGAGTGTAGCGGCCGCTTCCGGCCACCGCAACTTCGACCTGCCGGGCTCCGGCGATCCTTCTGCCTCAGCCTTCCAAGTAACTGGAACTACAGGTGTGTGCTACCACAACTGGCTAATTTTTTTATTTATTGTAGAGATGAGGTCTCACCAAGTTGCCCAGGCAGGTCTCAAACTCGTGGACTCAGGCAATCCACTCACCTCAGCCTCCCAAGGTGCGGGATTATAGCCTGAGCCACTGAGCCTGGCTCAGTCTTTCCTTTTAAGCCATTCATTTGTCATTGTTTGCTCAACTAATTATTTCAGGAATCTCATTGCAACAAAGCATTATTTTTTTCTAAATCACATGCAAGTCCATCACAATGAAGCTAACAGAGTAAATGACAGAAGCCACAGATGGGGGCAATAAAGAACTGATTGGACAACAGGAGGGACAGAAGAAGTCTATTTTCCACATTTATACCCATTTGCTGTTTTCTTGATTTTGAGATCACTTATTTTAGAAGGGTGCATTTTAACATTGGAGTTTTGCCATGTTATTTCACTTCTTTGACTTTTATCATCATTTGATATTGCTTAATCAGTTCACTTGTTTACATCTTTTCCATAAATCACATGTAAGTCTCTGAAGCTCAGAAAAGTGTGCCAAGCCCCTAGATACGTGGTTCTTAACCCCAACTGCACATGAGATTGGGAAGCTTTAAAAAACCCTAGTGTCAGCCAGGCTCGGTGGCTCAGCCTGTAATCCCATGCCTTTGGGTGGCTGAGGTGAGTGGATTGCCTGAGCCCGCAGGTTAGTGACCTGCCTGAGCAGGCGAGACCTCAGCTCTACAATAAAATCAAAAATAAGCCGGGCTCAGTTCCTCAGTCTGTAATCCCGTGACTTTGGGAGGCTGAGGTGAGTGGATTGCCTGAGCCCGCGGGTTCAAGACCTGCCTGAGCAGCAAGACCTCATCTCTACAATAAATCAAAAACAATCAGCTGGGCGTGGTAGCACATGCCTGTAATTTTGGATACTCGGAAGGCTGAGGCGGAAAGATCCCTGGAGCCCAGCAGGTCGAGGCTGCGGTGGCCAGGAGCAGCCACTGCACTCCAGTCTGGGCGAAAGAGTGATACTCCAACTCAAAAAAAAAAAAAAAAAGAGATACCCCAGTGTCAGTCAGGTGTGGTGCATAATCCCAGTACTTTGGGAGGCCAAGGTGAGAGGATTGCCTGTGGCCACGGGTTCGAGACCAGTCTGGGCAAATTGGTGAGACCTCAACTCTACAATAAATAAAAAAATTAGCCAGGCATGGTGGCACATGCCTGTATTTCCAGCTACTTGGAAGGCTGAGGCAGAAGGATCACGTGAGCCCACCAGATCAAGGCTGCAGTGGCTGTGAGCATGCCACTGCACTCCAGACTGGACAACAGAGTGAGACTCCAACTAAAAAAAACAAAAAGCAAAAAGCCCAGTGTCAAGGCCACACTTCAAACTGATTAACTCAGAATCTGTAGACTTAGTTTTTATACTCCCCAAGTTATTCCAGTGGGCATCCATGACTGAGAATCCAGTCCAAAGCAGATGCTTAAAATACAAAAACATTCAACTGTTGAGCTGAGGATCAGGACACCCAAGTCCTTATCCCAATCCTACTACTGCTTAGTATCAGCCTTGCCAAGACTAGCTTTCTCACCTGTCAAATGAGGAATTGCAGATGATGAAGAATAAAGTCCCGCTAGGTCTAAGAGTCTGTGACTGTCACTTCACTCAATTCCAACACTCTGCTCAATGTTGGAGACACAGCAGCCTGTTTCCCGCCCTTGAGGAACTCATTTTACTGTGTAGTACAACAATTATCAAGATACAAAGCAGTACATGTAGAATTAGATGCTGGACTGGCTGTTAAGAAAATACAAAGGGTGGCCAAGTAACCCAGGGAGTCAGGGACACTTTTCAAAGAAGGTGCAGCTTTGCTGAGCTGAGCCATATTGATGATGAGGCTGTCACAGGGCAAGGAGGCAGAGAGGGGACTTGCGAAGGCTAGATACTCAGATGCAGATGTAGAAATTCAATTCACTGACATTAATAATAAAATTGCAGAGGCAAGCTGAAAGTATAATGCAGTCATTGTTCCCTTACCACAGGCCACAGCAATCTGCAGGGTATTCATGGTGATCTGTTCACCATACCCCCCCACCCCCAAATATGAACATAGCCAAGAATCAGACTCAAAAGAACCATTTCCCTTTCTCAGGCACCAGCACATGCACAAACACACAAACTTTCTGCTGCTGCAACCCACCACCCTCCTGATCCTGGCTCAAGCACCAGCCATAAGCAATTAGGAGAGGTAGAATCGCTCTCTGCAGAAGGCAAGAGTCTTCTGCTGTGTTTGACATTTTGAAGAAATGCCCACATTTTCTGTAGACTCAGGTTTGAATCCAGACATAGTTAATACTACTTCTTAACTGTGTGATCCTGGACAAGCTACTTAACCTCTGTAAACCTCAATGTCTCCATCTGGAAAATAGAGATAATATAGTTACCACTTCAGAGCACCATCATGAGGGTTAACAGAAAAAATGTACATGAAGTACTTGACTACATACTGTGTTGGCAAACGCAGTGCTCAAACCATCAACTCTCAGTAGGGAAAGAGAAGAAAATGCTCCCTGATGGAATTTTTCTGAGGTATTGCTGCTGCACAGAGACAGGCCCTCCCAGGAGTAAGCCAGTGGAGAGCCAGTTGGGGATATCAAACCAAGGTTCACTCCTGGGATCTGAGGTGTCCGGGGGAATATGCAAAGGAGTTTCCTGTGGTTAGACAATCTCTCATAACTTGACACCCAAATGTCCTATCACAAAGACCTGGAGATCAGCATTTGATTCTTATATTTACATAATGCCTCTCTCTGAAGAGCTTCTCACACTTACCTTCATTTACTAAGTGCTTATTTACTGGGTGCCTACTATGTGGCAGGTACCATGTTAGGTGCATCAGAATTAAAAGTGAAGAAGCAGCCCTGCCTTCAAAGGGCTCTTGAACAGGTTTAATAATGTGGAAGGGGGAGGAGCAGAGTAGGGCACCTTCTTTCCCATTCCACTGAGAGAGAATATAAGTCCCCAAAAGTGAAATAATTCAAAAGATCTATCCTTAAGTCATATACCTTACCTATAGACATTACAGTGGATCTTTAGAGAAACAATGATACAATGATGCCAGTCTAAAGTTATTCTCCAGGGCAGTTCTTTGCCGTGTACAAAAGGCTTCAAAGTCTACAAATATGAGGCTTGCTCAAGAGCTCAAAATACTCAACTGGCATAGTCTGGACTTGAGCCCAGTTCTGATAACACATTCCTTACTCCCTCGACATACTCACCATCCCTACCCATTCATCTTCAAGATTCCTGAGGACAGTGGCAAACTCCTGCAAAGACCTTGCTGGAAAAGAGAAGGGGTACATGAGGTAGGGGGATAGTGACTGGGGAGCCTTTCCAGGTCTCATGATTACGTATGGACTTAAATTCCGGGCGTGATAGCTCATGCCTGTAATTTTGGCTACTTGCAAGGCAGAGGCAGAAGGATCCCTGGAGCCCAGCATGTCGAGGCTGCGGTGGCTGGGAGCGGCCACTGCACTCCAGTCTGGGTGACAGAGTGAGACTCCAACTCAAAAAAAAAAATTCCTTGGTACATGCAGACACCTAAAGTCAATTGCTTCCCAAGGCTCCCTTTATCTTTTAATCACTAACCATTAAGGATGACCCAGAAATGCAGGTTAATTCCACCTGGCATGCTAGCTAGCAAAGGATTTCTTCAAAGAAATGGCCTGCAGTTCCTGAGAGTACCCAGGACTGGTGAGTTGCTGGCAGATTCCCAAGCCACAGACTGGAAGGGGCAGAGTTCCATTTAGCAGCTAAAGGATTTCCTGCCCAGGATTCAACCTCCTCAACCTTTGTCATAGGGTTGCATCAGAACCCAGCCTTTTCTTTGGTGCCAGAACTAAACAAAGTGTTGCTGGTATTGGGGACCACATCTTTGGCCTCCTCTTGGGCTCCTCCTCCCTGACTCCTAAGGCTACTGTTAATAGAATGCAGCTTGCAGCATGGCACCCAGATGCAGGCAGTTACCTCTACCTGAATTATTCACAAAGGCCATAAACATTAAGTGAAACAGGCTGGGCTCAGTGGTTCAGCCTATAATCCAGCACTTTGGGAGGCCGAGGTGATTGGATTGCCTGAGCTCGTGGGTTCGAGACCCACCTGGGCAACTTGACGACACCTCATCTCTACAACAAGTCAAAAAATAGCCAAGCGTGGTAGCGGATACCTGTAGTTCCAGCTACTTGAAGGGCTGAGGCAGAAGGATCACTGGAGCCCAGCAGGTCGAGACTTTGGTGGCCAGTAGCAGCCATTGCACTCCAGTCTGTGTGACAGAGTGAGACACCAACTCAAAAACAAAAAAAAAAAACATTTACGTGAAACCGCAGCCTCAACCTGCTGGGCTCTGGCGATCCTTCCACCTCAGCCTTCCAAGTAGCTGGAACCACAGGCTTGCACTACCACGCCCAGCTAATTTTTTTTATTTATTGTAGAGATGAGGTCTCGCCCGCCCAGGTGAGTCTCGAACCCACGGGCTCAGGTAATCCACTCACCTCAACCTCCCAAAAGCACAGCATTACAGGCTGAGCCACCAAGCCTGGTTAACTTTCTCAATTCTTGCTCATTTAATTGGAGCCAATTGAGATACCCAATGTATGAAAAACAAGGTACAATGACAAGATGTTGGCAAATCCTTAGTGCTCAGGGCCACTTACAGATGGAGGCAGGTATGAAGAGTGACCCATCTCAGCCTCTTGCTAAGGAAACAAAATGGAAAGTCATGGCCTCGGTGGACCTGACAGTGAGCTCCTCATTATCTCTCAAGGCAGTGGCAGTAACAAAGCCCAGTCAGCTGTTGCCAGGCCAGAACATGGGCTAACAGAATAGAGTCTTAAACTTCAAACCAACCTGAAAAACTGGAACTTTAGATAAATTTATTTATATGGCAATTAAATTTTTATAATGAGAGCCAAACAAAACAGGGTTGCATTCTGATCTCAGCCTACAAGCTTCCAGTTTGCAACCTCTGATCTAATTCTCTCCTCAGCTACCTGTGTTCTACTTTAGTTCAAAGCTGTTAGAATTGGGGTTGGCAGGGAAGGACATTGCAAATAGAGCCAGAAAAACAGCACTAAAGGCAGGTGGAGAGGATAGCTCTACTACACAACTTCAAGCTTTCTCCTGTGTGTCGGAGGGTAAGGAAGGCAACATCAGAGCTCTGGGAGACCAGAGCAACCCCATCCTCACATAGCTCTGTCTCTTCACTACCACTGTGGGCTTCCATCTTTACTAACCTTAGAGAGTTCCCATCCCATGAGAAAGGCTTTGCTAGGATGTTGAATGCTATGACAAACAACGTTGTGTTGACTTACCTATACACATCTCATCATCTATTTCTGCATCTCCTATGCATTGAAATTTAAATTCATTTAAGGAATCTGCAAACTTCTACTTTGCTGAAAACAAATCTAGAGAGAAAAAAATCAGAAATTACTGAAAGTAAATTGGCTTTCTGATTTGCTGACCTTCTTATTCCTTCTCTGAAAATGACAGCAAAAGATTTGTTCTGGTCCATTTAGAAGCACAAAATAAGCCAGGCTCGGTGGCTCAGTCTGTAATCCTGCTCCTTTGGGAGGCTTAGGTGAGTGGATTGCCTGATCCCGCGGGTTTGAGACCCACCTGGGCAAGTTGGCGAGACCTCATCTCTACAATAAATCAAAAATTAACCGGGTATGGTAGTGTGCACCTGTAGTTCCAGCTACTTGGAAGGCTGAGGCGGAAGGATCGCCGGAGCCCAGCAGGTCGAGGCTGCGGTGGCTGGAAGTAGCCACTGCACTCCAGTCTGGGCAACAGAGAGAGACTCCAACTCAAAATAAATAAATAAATAAAAAATAAAACAAACAAAAAAACAACACACTCCACACATAGTATCTCTAACAAAAACTCTCAGAGGACCCTGCCAAATGCAAAATATAAACATTCATTTGAGATACTAATAAAAGCCAGTGATTATTCCTGAGCCTTTAGCTACTGTTAAGGGTATGAAGCCACCAAGGCACCTTTAAGTGGACTGACAGATCTGGTTGCTCAGTAAAAACGTGCTTAACTTTATTCCATGTACAGCCTTCCTGCAGATTAGGTTAATCATTCAAATTACCCACATACACTGAAGAGGAAATGACATTATGTTCAAATTCCCAGAGAAGGAAAACAGGAGGCACAACTGGCAATAGGGCCTGGCTCTAATGAGACATAGAGGAGGGGTATATATTCCAGCTTCACAGGCCAACTCAACCTTCTAGAAGGAAAGCAACCATGAGTCTCACTACTGCTCTTTCTTAGCTCCCAGATTTCTCCCTTGAGGTGAGGAATCATGCCTTTCTTTCTATTGTGTTTGGTTTGTTTCCTCTCCATGGACCTGGTAGTATATCCTGCTCAGTGAGTGCTGAATAGATGTGGGGGGGGGGCATTGGGTACAAACCCAACCCCAGTCAGTGTCTTTCCAGCAGTGACTGTTAATGGAAGAGCTAAGCATGGGCCATGCTGTTGTTTTTAGGCATGGGGCTCAGGCTACTGCAATGAGACCAGCAGCTCCTGCTGTGCAAAACACTCTGCCCTGCCTCAAAGAGGAAGGCACATGGGGTCAAGAAGAAGAACAACCATCTCAGGTCTCCTCCTGGTTCGGTCACTTTCATGGAATAGTCCTTGCCAAAAAGTCAAAAGTTGCTGGCAGAGGACTCAGGCATCTATCAAAACCAGCCAGCCCAGGCTGAGGCTCTCTCAGAACACAAATCACTCCCTGGCAAGTCAAGAAAGAAACAGATGCATCTGAAATCAGAACACCATGGGGAGGAAGGACAGAGGAGGCCATAGACAGGCAGGTGAAT
>NW_007205593.1:0-505 GCF_000164805.1 Carlito syrichta | reverse complement strand
CGTATTTTTAGGATACTGGAAGGTTACGTGACTTGGTGAAGTTTATGAGGCTAGTGAGTTACTCTGGCTCCAAGCCCATGCTTTTCTTCCCATAGCTCTCTTCTGGCTCAGTATCAGAGACAGAAGTGAGTGGAAACAGTTTTCCTTTAAAATGCCTCTTAGATTTTTTTTTTTTGGTAGAAAGGGGCCTTACTGTGTTGCCCCTTATTACAGCCTCAAGTTTCTGGGTTCAAGTGATCTTCCTGCCTTAGTCTCCCAAGCAGCTGGGACTACAGGCATGAGCCACCATGCCTGGCTCTAAAATGCCTGCCAGAATTTTTTAAAGTCTAAGTTATGGCAGCCACCAGCAAGTGGTCCATCAACCTATAGGCCAGAACCAAAATGGATCAGTTCTCTTCAAGGGGAGAGACCTCATGTATCCCAGTCCTGAGATACAAATGGCCTTCACAGCCTGTAAGAGCAAGAGAAAGGAGGTTTG
The DNA here is from genome assembly GCF_000164805.1 of Carlito syrichta. Taxonomy (NCBI): domain Eukaryota; kingdom Metazoa; phylum Chordata; class Mammalia; order Primates; family Tarsiidae; genus Carlito; species Carlito syrichta. Next base: position 27 of record NW_007205593.1, on the reverse strand, counting down.
CCCAAGTGAGAATTAGCAGTCCCTAAG
>NW_007205592.1:0-414 GCF_000164805.1 Carlito syrichta | reverse complement strand
TGGAATGAAATGGAATGGTATTGAAAGGAGGGGAATGAAATGGAATTGAATTGAATGGAAAGGAGAAGAACGGAGAGGAATGGAATGGAGAGGAATGGAATGGAAATGAATGGAGAGGCATGGAACGGAATGGAATAGATCGGAATGAAATGGAATGATATGGAGAGGAAAGGAATAGATTGAAAAGTAAAGGAATGGAATGGAACGGAATGGAGAAGAAGGTAATAAAATGAAATGAAATGGAATAGAGAGTAATGCAAAAAATGATGAGTAGTGGAATGGAATGGAGATGAATGGAATGGAGTGGCATGAGAGGAAAGGATTGGAATGGGATAAATGTTATGCAATTGAATGGAGAGGAATGGAATGGTGTGGAATCCAAAGGAATGGAGACGATTGCAATGAAAAGGATTG
>NW_007205591.1:0-384 GCF_000164805.1 Carlito syrichta | reverse complement strand
TTTTTTTTTTTTTTGAGTTGGAGTCTCACCCTGTTGCCCAGGCTGGAGTGCAGTAACACGCTCAAGGTCACCAAAGCATTGACCTGCTGGGTTCAGGTGATCCTTCTGCCTCAGTCTTCCGAGTAGCTGGAACCACAGGCATGTGCCACCACGCCTGGCTTTTTTCTTTTTGAGTTGGAGTCTCACTCGGTCGCCCAGGCTGGAATGCAGTGGCCACTCCCGGCCGGGAGCCTCGCCTGCTGGACTCCGGCAATCCTTCTGTCTCAGCCTTCCGAGTAGCCGGAATTATAGGCATGTGCTACCACGACTGGCTGATTTTTTTGATTTATTGTAGAGATGAGGTCTCGCTGCCCAGGCGGGTCTTGAACCCGCGGGCTCAGGCAA
>NW_007205590.1:0-597 GCF_000164805.1 Carlito syrichta | reverse complement strand
GAGGAATGGAATGGAACTTGATGGAATAGAATGGAGAGGAATGGAAGAAAATGGAGAGGAGTGGAATGGAGAGGAATGGAATGGAATGGAATGGAGTGGAATGGAATGTAGAGGAATGAAATAATTATTCATGGAATGGAATGGAATAAAGAGCAATTCAATGGACTGAAATGGAGAATAATGGTATTGAAGGGAGAGGAATGGAATGTAGAGAAATGATATGGAATGGAGTGGATTGGAAAGGCATGAGGTGGAATAGAATGGTACGGAATGGAATGGATTGGAGAGGAATGGAATGGACTAGAGAGGAATGCATTGGAAAGGAGTGCAATGCATGGAATGAAATGCCGAGCAATGGAATGGAATGGAATGGAATGGAATGGAGACGAATGGAATGGAATGGAAGGGCATGGATTAGCATGGAATGGAGTGGAGTGAGACGAACGGAATGAAATGGATAGGAATTAAATGGAATGGAATGGAATGGAAAGGAATCGAATTAAGAGAAATTGCAAAGAATCGAGAGGAATGGAATTAAATGGAATGGAATGGAGAGGAATTGATTGGAGAAGAAAGGAATGGAATGGAATGGTTTGG
>NW_007205589.1:0-495 GCF_000164805.1 Carlito syrichta | reverse complement strand
TAATTCTACATTTTTAAAAACTATCTCATCTAATATAACTTTGAAAGACTGAGTTTGATAGTATTCAATAATTTTTTGAAGACAGAGTCGCTATTTTGCCCAGGCTCATCTCAAACTCCTGGATTCAAGCAATCCTTCTGCATCAGCTTCCTGAAAAGCTGAGATTATGAGAATAAGTGGTGACTGGCTTCTAATGGCATTTTATAATTTATGATATAAAGCATTGTAACAATGTAAATGACTTTAACGAGTAAGCATTTAATGTGGAATATACAGAAGTTTGTCACAAAGGTTGACAAATCAACAGAAACTGTGATTTCACCATCTTTAAAATGTGAATTATATGAGTTAATATATGTAACACTCAGAATAGTACCAACACAAAGCTAGTACTACATATTTTCGACATTATTTTTATTAAGAAAAAAGGAAAATATCTGTGTTTGCCAAGATTGTAATTAGCTTTATTTTTATTGTTTTCAGGGTACAATTAAT
>NW_007205588.1:0-585 GCF_000164805.1 Carlito syrichta | reverse complement strand
AAACAGGAGACAAAGCCCCACCCCTAAGCTGAATAAGATAAAAGCAACTCCCAGGCAGCCAAATCCAAGCTGTGCATAAACCTAGCTGCCTGCAATGAAAAACAAAGGGGAGAGACCAGAGATAAGAGCTGAAGTGATTTTAGTCTGATCTCTTATTGTGACTTATGATTTTATCATTTTGACTGTTTATTCTGATCACATTCGTTGTTTGCCTTCTGACTTACACTGTTTCATGATTATATTGTTCTGTCTCTGTGTAGCTATCAGTATTCTTTAGGGAATCTTTTTACATGGCTTTTTTCACTTCTTTCCAGCCTTGTGTCTCTTTCTCACCTGATAGTTGGTAGGTATGTGTGTTTTCCCTCTCGCTCTTCTCTCTCTCTAACTTCCTATTGACCCCCCCTTCCTTCATTATTTTCCTCTTTCATATCCCCATTTTAATCTAGGAACCAAGACTATATACTGCTGAACGGACAGATTGTAAGGCAGAGGGAAATAGGTTCCAGTGTGATCATACACCTGTTTATGGATGCTAGAATCAGTATATACATTCTGAACCACAGCTTCCCTCTCAATTAAACCTCA
>NW_007205587.1:0-579 GCF_000164805.1 Carlito syrichta | reverse complement strand
GTACAACCTCTGTGAAAAATAGTGTGGCGATTCCTAAAAGTTCTATTAATTGACCTTCCATATCACCCCATAATCCCCCTACTGGGAATATAACTGGAAGAACTCAAATCAGTCTATGAAAAAGATACCTGCACATGTATGTTTATCGCAGCATTGTGCACAATAGCAGGAACATGGAACCAACTGTGCTGCCCATCAAAAGAGGACTGGATAAAAATATGTGGTACATATACACAATAGAATATTATGTAGCCGTAAAGAAGAACAAAATCATGAACTTCGCATCAACTTGGATGGACTTAAGAGTCTATAATACTGGGTGATTTGTTTCACAGAAACACAGAACAGAGTATCACATGTTCTCACTCATAAGTGGACCTTGAACAACTATTGTAATACTGTAAGAAAATGATTGACAGTACCGCGAAACTATGGGGGGGCAGGGAGGGGAAGGGAAGTGGGATTAATGGTAGTTGATATCTGTCTGGGGACGGGGGACACACCTCATCAACAAGGGTGCCTGCACAATGCATATCTGTATACCTAACCCTTAACTGTACCCCACAATTTTAAAATAAA
>NW_007205586.1:0-708 GCF_000164805.1 Carlito syrichta | reverse complement strand
ACGAGTTAAGTCATCTGGTTAAATCAACTAGCTACTAGTTAGCTAAAGAGTCAGCCAGGCTGGGTGGCTCAGCCTGTAATGCCATGCCTTTGGGAGGAGGAGTTAAGTGGATTGCCTGAGCCCACAGGTTCAAGACCCACCTGGGCAGCGAGACCTCATCTCTACAATAAATCAAGAAATCAGCCGGGTGTGGTAGTGCATGCCTATAATTCTGGCTACTTGGAAGGCTGAGGCAGAAGGATCGCCAGAGCCCAGCAGGTCAAGGCTGCGGTGGCCGGGAGCAGCCACCGCACTCCATTCTGGGTGACAGAGTTAGAATCCAACTAAAAATAAATAAATAAAAGAGTTAATCAGCTGGTTAACTCAGCTAGGTGGTTAGTTAGCTTACGAGTTAAGTCAGCTGCTTAAGTCAGCTAGTTAGATAGATAGCTAATGAGTTAAGTCAACTGGTAAAGTCAAGTAGCTTGCAAGTTACCTAACGAGTTAAGACAGCAGTCTGAGTCAGTCAGCTAACTAGTTAGCTAACGAGCTAGTCAGCCAGATAAATCAGCTAGATAACTAGCTGGCATTCTAGATATGTCAGCTGGATAAGTCAGCTAGCTAGCTAGTTAAGTCAGTCAGCCAAGTCATCAAATTAAGTCAGCTAGCTAACTAGTTAAGTCAGCTGACTAACTCAGCTATTGAACTAGCTTGGTCAGCTAGCTAAGT
>NW_007205585.1:0-389 GCF_000164805.1 Carlito syrichta | reverse complement strand
TGAGTTAAGTCAACTGGTAAAGTCAAGTAGCTTGCAAGTTACCTAACGAGTTAAGACAGCAGTCTGAGTCAGTCAGCTAACTAGTTAGCTAACGAGTTAGTCAGCCAGATAAATCAGCTAGATAACTAGCTGGCATTCTAGATATGTCAGCTGGATAAGTCAGCTAGCTAGCTAGTTAAGTCAGTCAGCCAAGTCATCAAATTAAGTCAGCTAGCTAACTAGTTAAGTCAGCTGACTAACTCAGCTATTGAACTAGCTTGGTCAGCTAGCTAAGTCAGCTTGTTAAGTCACCTAGGTAGCTAGTTAGCTAAGTAGCTAAGTCAGCTGGTTAATTCAGCTAGCTAGCTATGTGGTCTAACTAGCTAAGTCAGCTGATTTATTCAGCTACC
>NW_007205584.1:0-391 GCF_000164805.1 Carlito syrichta | reverse complement strand
TTTCTTTCTTTCTTTCTTTCTTTCTTTGTCAGTTTATTCAACCATATTTCTTATCAGAAAAAAATATTACTAAAAAAAATAGATTTTTGCTAACCTAAATTTTCTCTGTACATATGTTTAGTTAGAACTTTCATGCTCAGTTTACAGAGTAAATCCCCATGGGAAGATGGAGGAGAATTCTGATCTAGAGAGCATATGTGAGGTTCTCTATTGAAATATTTTAAGTACTTAAAACTTTTTAAAATAAAATGGGCACATTTAAGGATTAGGTATATAAACATTGATCATGCAGGTACCCTTGTTGATGAGGTATGCCCCTCCCTCCCCAGGCAGATTACCTCAGCTGCCAATCCCAGCCCCCTGACAGTTTCCCACAACTGCCAATCGCTTT
>NW_007205583.1:0-476 GCF_000164805.1 Carlito syrichta | reverse complement strand
ATGGAATGGAATGGAATGGACTGGAATGGAGAGGAATGGAATGGAATGGAAAGGAATGGCATGGAATTAAGAGAAAGGGAATGAAATGGAAAGGAATGAAATGGAAGGGAATGGAGAGGATTGTAATGGAGAAGAAAGAAAAGGAGAAGAATGGAAAACAGAGGAATGGAATGAAGAGGAATGGGATGGAGAGGAATGGAATGGAGTGGAAAGGAATGGAGAGCAATGGAATGGAGAGGAATGGAAAGAAACGGAATGGAATGAAATGAAGAGGAATGGAATGGAATAGAAAGGAGAGGAATGGAATGGAATGGAGGGAATGGAATGGAGAGGAATGGAATGGAATCGAATAGAATGGAATGCAATGAATGGAGAGGAATTGAATGGAATGGATGGAATGGAATGGAAAGAATGGGGAGGAATGGAATGGAATGAATGGAAATCAATTGAGAGAAATGGAATGGAATGGTGAGGAA
>NW_007205582.1:0-436 GCF_000164805.1 Carlito syrichta | reverse complement strand
TATATCAGCTGTTTTGCCAGCTGGCTAGCTAGGTGGCTGGCAAGTTAAGATGGCTGTTTAGCAGACTGGTCAGATATGTATTCAGCTAGTTAAGCCGGCTGGTTATCTGGCTGACCAGCACGGTTGCTGGCTAGTTAAGCCAGCTGGCTATCCCACCGTCCAGCCAGTTGGCTGGCTATTTAAGCTGGCTTGTTAGCGAGCTTACCAACCTGCTAACTTGCTAGCTGTCTGCCTAGCCAGCTAGCCAGCCAGGTACCTAGCTAGTTAAGCCAGCTGGCTAGCCGTCTAACCAACCATGTAGCTAGCTACTTAAATCAGCTGGCTAGCCAGCTAACTAGCCCAATAACTAGTCAGCTAGTTAAGTCAGCTAGCTAGTCAGCTAGCTAGTTAAGTCAGCTAGCAAGTCAGCTAACTATTCAGTTAGCTAGTTAAGTCA
>NW_007205581.1:0-938 GCF_000164805.1 Carlito syrichta | reverse complement strand
AGCCAGCTGGCTAGCCATCTAACCAACCATGTAGCTAGCTACTTAAGTCAACTGGCTAGCCAGCTAGCCAGCCCAATAACTAGTCAGCTAGTTAAGTCAGCTAGCTAGTCAGCTAGCTAGTTAAGTCAGTTAGCAAGTCAGCTAACTATTCAGTTAGCTAGTTAAGTCAGCTAGCTAGTCAGTTTTCTTGTCAGCTAGCTAGTTAAGTCAGATAGCTAGTTAGCTATACAGTCAGCTAGCTAGTTAAGTCAGTTAATCAGTTGACTAGCCAGTTATCTATCTAGTTAAGTCAGCTACCTATAGAGCTAGATAGCTTCTTTGCTAGCTAGTTATGTCAGCTAGATAGCCAGCTAGCGAGTCAACTAGATAGTTGTCAACTAGCAAACCAACTAGTTACTTAGTTAATTAGTCGGCTAGCAACCCAGTTAGCTGGTCTGCAAACTAGTGGGCTTGCTTGCTTTCCATCTGGTCAGCTAACTAGTTTACTGGACTGCCTGCCAACTGATCAGCAAACCAGTCAGCTTGCACACAAGTCAACAGGTCAACTAACTTGTTGGCTTGATCGCAGACCATTACCACAGCTAACTAGTGGACTTGTTCAACAGCTGACTAGTTAAGTAAACTCAACAGTTGGCTTGTTCGCCGGCTGACAAGTTAAGGCAGCTCAACGGTTGGCTCACTCACAGACAGCCTAATAAAGTCAGCTGACCAGTCGGCTCACTCGTGGGCCAACTTATTAAGTCAGTGCACCTGTCAACTCACTCGCTGGCCGACTGGTTAAGTCACCTAACTTTTCAACCAAGTCGACCAATTTTTCAGTCGACATGTTAGCTCAGCTAACAACCTAGCCAACTAATTAGCTCAACTTACTAGTTAGTCGATCAGTCGGCCTGCTAGTTAGTCAGCAAACCAGCAGGAAACTAGTTAGCCTTTCTACC
>NW_007205580.1:0-493 GCF_000164805.1 Carlito syrichta | reverse complement strand
ATGGAATGGAATGGAATGGAATAAAGAGGAATGGAATGGAGTGGAGAGGAATAGAAAGGAGAGGATTGGAATGTAATATAAAGGAGGGAATGGATTATACTTGAATGTAACAGAATGGAATGGAGTGGAATGGTGAGGAATTGAACAGAATAAATGGAATTGGGAGGAATAAAATAGAATGCAGTCGACTGAAATGGAATGGAGTCGAAAGGAACGGAATGGAATGGAATTTAAAGGAATGGAAAGCAATTTAGAGAAGTGAAATGAAATGGAGTAGAGTGGAAAGGAATGAATTGAAATTGAGGGGAGTGAAATGGAAAGGAAAGAAATGGAATGGAGTTGAATGGAGTGGAATGGAATTTAATGGAGGATTGGAAAGGAATGCAATAGAAAAGAAAGGAATGGAAACGAGAGAATGGAATGGAATGGAGGGGAATAGACTGGAGAGGAATGGAATGGAATGGAATTAAATAGAAAGGAATGGAATTGAATG
>NW_007205579.1:0-396 GCF_000164805.1 Carlito syrichta | reverse complement strand
GAGGAATGGAATGGAATGGAATTAAATAGAAAGGAATGGAATGGAATGGAATGGAGTGAAGAAGAATGGAATAGAATCGTGAGAAATGAAATGGAATGGAAGGATGTGGAATAGAGGGGAATGGAATGGATGGAATGGAGAGGAACGGAATTGAATTGATTAAAATGGAAGCGATTTGATAGATTGGAATGAAATGTAAAAGAGTGGAGTGGAAAGAAATGAAATGGAATGCAATGGAAAGGTATGGAAAGGAATGCAAAGAAATGGAATGGAAAGGAATGGAATAGAATGGAAAGGAATGAAATGGAATAGAAGGGAGAGGAATGGAATGAAGTGGAATGGAATGGAATAAAATGCAGTGATATGAAATGGAATGGAGAGGAATGGAATAGAATG
>NW_007205578.1:0-372 GCF_000164805.1 Carlito syrichta | reverse complement strand
GGGACAGCACTGCCTGTGAAACTCTCCACCGAGGAGAATGCAAAGAGGCTATGATTCTCATCCTGGAGGTTGCAGCTCCCATTGTCTGCAGCCTGCTCCTCACACGGAGCTCAAAGGTAGACTTTGCTGAGACATTGCCAAGGTCTGGGCAGCTACCGTGGTGGCTGCTGCTGCCGTTCTGACAAGCAGCCATTTCACAATACACCGCCAGTGCCTGGGGCGAGCCGTGGCCTCCTCCGAGGCAGCAGAGCTGCGCGGCCTTCTCCAAGGTGGTGGAGGCACTGCCGCCCCCCCCCGAGGCGGCAGAAGCACCGCCCCCCTTCCGAGGCAGTGGAGGCACCACCACCCCTCCTCTGAGGTGGTGGAGGCACC
>NW_007205577.1:0-446 GCF_000164805.1 Carlito syrichta | reverse complement strand
TCAGCTGTATAGCCATCTGTTTGGCTAGTTAGTGACCAAGTTAAGTCAGTTGGCCAGCCAACTGGATAGCTAATTAAGTCAGCTAGTTAATGCAGGTGGCTATTGGGGTGGCTAGAGAGCTAGAGCACTAGTTAAGTCAGCTGTCTATCCAGCTGGTTATCTAGTTAAGTCAGCTAGTTTAGTCACCTGGCTTCAAGCTACCTAGCTGGTTGATCAACTAGTAAAGTCAGGTGACTAACCAGCAGGATAGCTAGTTAAGTCACGCTGTTAAGTAAGTTGGCTAGCCATCTCCTGAGCAAGTCAAAAATCTAGTTAATTCAGATGGCTAGACAACAGGCTAGCTAGTTATTTCATCTAGTTTAGTCAGCGGGCTAGCTAGGTAGGTAGTTTGTTAAGTCAGCTAGTTATGTCAGCTAGCTAGCTTGTTAAGTCAGCTAGTTAAGTTG
>NW_007205576.1:0-448 GCF_000164805.1 Carlito syrichta | reverse complement strand
AGTTAATTCAGATGGCTAGACAGCAGGCTAGCTAGTTATTTGATCTAGTTTAGTCAGCGGGCTAGCTAGGTAGGTAGTTTGTTAAGTCAGCTAGTTATGTCAGCAAGCTAGCTTGTTAAGTCAGTTAGTTAAGTTGGCTTTCTAGCAAGATATCTAGCTAGATTGCTAACTAGTTATTTCAACTAGTAAATTCAGCAGGCTAGCAAGTTAGCCAGTTTGTTATGTCAGCTAGTTAATTCAGCTGGCTAGCTAGTTAAGTCGGGTAGCTAAGTCAGCTGGCTAGCCAACTGCTTGGCTGTCTATCTATCTAGTTAACTCAGCTGGCTAGCCAGCTGGCTGGCTAGTTAAGTCACCTAGTTAACTCAGCTTGCTAGCCCATTTGTTAGCTACGTAGCTAGGTAGTTAAGTCAGCTGGAAGACAGCGGGATACATAGGTATCTATCTAGTT
>NW_007205575.1:0-690 GCF_000164805.1 Carlito syrichta | reverse complement strand
TGTTTTGATTTCATCATTGACCCAGGAGTTGTTTAGCATCATGCTGTTTAATATCCATGTATTTGTGGGTTTTGGGGGGACCTTGTTGGTGTTAATGTTTATTTTTATTCCACTGTGATCCGAGAAGGTGAATGGTAAAATTTCAGTCCTTTTAACTTTTCTTATGCTTGATTTATGGCCAAGTATGTGGTTGATCTTAGAGTACGTTCCATGCTGTGATGAGTAGAATGTGTATTCTGTGGTCTTTGGATGGAGGATTCTGTAGTATTAATTAAGTCCATTTTATCAAGTCACATTGAAGTTTCAGATCTCATTGCTGATTTTTTGTCCTGATGATATGTCTAGGATTGTGAGTGGGATATTAAAGTCCCCAGCTATGATGGTATTGGAGTCGATGTCTTTTTTTAGTTTATCTAGGAGCTGCTTTATGAAAGTTGGTGCTCCTATGTTGGGTGTACATATGTTTAGGATGGATATTTCTTGTTGATGCATTAAACCTTTTATCATTATGTAGTGGCCTTCTGTATCTTTTTTTAATTTTTGATAGCTTAAAGGGTATTTTGTCTGAGATTAAGATAGTGACTCCTCTGTTTTGTGTTCCATTTGCCTGAAAATTTGTTTCCCATACTGTTACTTTGAGTCTGTGAGTGTCCTTTCTAGTGAGGTGAGTCTCTTGAAGGCAATAGATTG
>NW_007205574.1:0-922 GCF_000164805.1 Carlito syrichta | reverse complement strand
CTCTATCACCCAGGTTCGAGTGCAGTGGCATGCTCATGGCTACTGCAGCCTAGACCTTCTGGGCTCAGGCAATCCCTCCAGCCTCAGCCTTCCAAGTAGCTGGAATCACAGGCGTTTGTCACCACACCACACTAATTTTCTGAATAATTGTAGAGACAAAATCTTTTCATGTTGCCCAGGATGGTCTCGAACCCCTGAGCTCAGGCAATCCTCTTACCTCCACCTCCCGAAGTGCTGGAATTACAGGTGTGAGCCACTATGTCTGGCTAAACTTGTAAATTTTTAATTTTTATTTTATTTTATTTTTTTGAGTTAGAGTCTCACTCTGTCACCCAGGCTGGAGTGCAGTGGCATACTCACAGAGACCGCAGCCTCGACCTGCTAGGCTCAGGTGATCCTTCCGCTTCAGTCTTCCAAGTAGCTGGAACTACAGGTGCATACTACCACGCCTGGCTAATTTTTTGATTTATTGTAGAGAGGAGGTCTCAACAAGTTGCCCAGGCTGGTCTCAAACCCCTGGACTCAGACAATCCTCTCACTTCAGCCTCCCAAAGTGCTGGGATGATAGGTGTGAGCCACCGTGCCCAGCCAAAACTTGATATTGTCAAAACCATACTCATGGCCAGGCATGGTGGCTCAATCCTATAATCCCAGCACTTTAGGAGGCCAAGGTGAGAGGATTGCCTGACCCAGGGGTTTGAGACCAACCCTGGCTACTTGGCACGACCTCGTCTCTATCATAAATAAAAAAATAATTAGCCAGACGTAGTGGCACGTTCCTGAGTTCCAGGTACTTGGAAGCCTGAGACAGAAGGATCACCTGAGGCCGGCCGGCAGGTTGAGGCTGCAGTGGCCATGAGCATGCCACTGCCCTCCAACCTGGGCAACAGAATGAGATTCCAGCTCAAAAAAAAAAAAAAAA
>NW_007205573.1:0-467 GCF_000164805.1 Carlito syrichta | reverse complement strand
ACGAGGTCTCGCCAAGCTGCCTGGGCTGGTCTCAAGCCCTCAGACTCAGGCAATCCACTCATCTCAACCTCCCAAAGTGCTGGGATGACAGGCTGAGCCACCGAGCCCGGCCTATTTGACAAACTTTTATGAACAATGTTCTATTAAAAATTGTGTTCTACAAAGTAGGTGTTATTTTCTCCCAACTGATAAACAGAGTCAAAGTTGCTGCCCAAGAATACAGGGTTCAGGGGTGATAGAGTTTTGCCTCTCAGCCAGGTCTGCTGAACCTATGCCTGGTATTTATTTTCTAATACAGCAACTGTATTTTGTTGCTAATCAACATTTCTGGAAGTCTGTTTGTCTAATTTTGTACTCCTAGGACTGGCCACATATAGTTTCCCTTTGTGTTCCTTTATGGCATTACAAGATTCTTGGCCCTGGTGTCTTTTTTTTTTTTTTTTTTTTTTTTTGTCGCCCAGACTGGA
>NW_007205572.1:0-895 GCF_000164805.1 Carlito syrichta | reverse complement strand
ATTCCATTCCTTTCCATTTAATTCCATTCCATTCCGTTCCATTCCTCTCCAGTCTATTCCTCTCCATTCCATTCCATTCCTCTCGATTCCATTCCTTTCTATACTATTGCATTCCATTCCAATTCTCTCCGTTTAATTCCATTCCATTCCACTCCATTCCACTCCATTCCATTTCTTTCCTCGCCATTACATTCCTCTCAATTCCATTCCATTCCATTCCACTCCACTCCATTCCATTTCACTCCAATCCATTGCATTCCATTCCTCTCCGTTCCATTCCACTCCATTCCAGTACTCTCTATTTCATTCCTTTTCCTTCCTCTCCATTCCATTCCATTCAATTCCATTCACCTCCATTCCATTCAATTCGCTTTCATTCTGATCCTCTCCAGTTCATTCCTCTCTATGCCATTGCATACAATTCCATTCAATTCCATTCCAATCCATTCCATTCCATTCCATTCCACTCTACTCTATTCCATTTCACTTCTCTCCATCACATCCATTCCTCTCCATTCCATTTCATTACACTCCGTTCCATTCCACTCCACTCCATTCCATTCCATTCCATTCCATTCCTATCCATTCCATTGCATTCCAATCAATTCCTCTCCATTCCATTCCATTCTGTTAAATTCCATTCAACTCTAACGCATTCTTCTCCATTCCATTACATTCCATTCCTCTCCATTCCTTTCCTCTCCATTCCATCCCATTCCATTCCTCTCCATTCCATTCCATTCCATTCCTACCCAATCAATTCCATTCCATTCTACTACATTTCATTCCACTCCATCCATTCCAATTCATTCCACTCCATTCCATTCCATTCCACACCATTACATTCCACTCCATTGCATTCCATTCCACTCCATTCCATTCCTCCCCATTTCAT
>NW_007205571.1:0-348 GCF_000164805.1 Carlito syrichta | reverse complement strand
ACTCCACTCCATTCCATTCCATTCCTATCCATTCCATTGCATTCTAATCAATTCCTCTCCATTCCATTCCATTCTGTTAAATTCCATTCAACTCTAACACATTCTTCTCCATTCCATTACATTCCATTACTCTCCATTCCTTTCCTCTCCATTCCATCCCATTCTATTCCTCTCTATTCCATTCCATTCCATTCTTACCCAATCAATTCCATTCCATTCTACTACATTTCATTCCACACCATCCATTCCAATTCATTCCACTCCATTCCATTCCATTCCATACCATTCCATTCCACTCCATTGCATTCCATTCCACTCCATTCCATTCCTCCCCATTTCATTCCATTC
>NW_007205570.1:0-423 GCF_000164805.1 Carlito syrichta | reverse complement strand
TCCCAGGGATGTTTGATGTTGAAGTAGAAGTGGTCTCCGCCTTGTGAAGTGAGAAGAAAAGCATCTTTATCACCTTTAACCCTTTCTATCCTTATGGAGTTGATCATACAAGAGACTTTTGGGCACCCCCCATAAATTTCAGGGTTTCGTTTACGGTAATCTTGGGTTTGGTCAAAAGAAAGCAGAATTGAGGTACTTTGTGCCATGTTAAAGTAATTGAGCACATGGAAGAGAGAGACATGGGAATAGAAACTCGAGACTGGCAGCCATATGGCTGGCAGTCCGCTGTGGCCAGACGTTGGGTGTGTGAGTGGCCTTTAGAAGTCCAGAACTCTTCTACAAAGAATCTCCAGTGAAATGGTTGGGCGGGTAGAGTTGTTTCACCGCTGAGGTGGGTTAAAATTAATAAGGGAAGGAGGGTTA
>NW_007205569.1:0-361 GCF_000164805.1 Carlito syrichta | reverse complement strand
CAAAAAAAAAAAAAAAAAATGTATATATATATATGTATAATGCTTTCCATACAGTGGCAATTGAAAATTTTTTGGACTTAATGCAGTATTTGGGCCTGACTGAACTTTTTTTTTGAGTTTGGACTTAATGCAATATTTGGGCCTGACTGAACTTTTTTTTTGAGTTGAAGTCTCACTCTGTCACTCAGGCTGGAATGCAGTGATATGCTTATGGCCACTGTAGACACAACCTGCTGGGCTCGGGTGATCCCCCTCAGCCTCCCAAGTAGCTGGAACTACAGGCATGCACCACCGCCCTGGTTAGTTTTTTAATTTATTTTTAAGTCGAGGTCTCACCAAGTTGCCCAGGTGGTCTTGAACT
>NW_007205568.1:0-583 GCF_000164805.1 Carlito syrichta | reverse complement strand
CCCCCTCGGAGGCAGCAGAGGCACAGCCACCCCCCCAGGCAGCAGAGGCACCACCACCCCCCTCCGAGGCAGCGGAGGCGCTACCGCCCCCCCGAGGCAGGCATTCCACATTGCACCATCAGTGCCTGAGGGGCGGATGAGCAGCTGAGATAAAGACCATCTGGAGCGAGGAGTAACACCACCTGCTGGTGATTCAAGCCCACCACCAGCAAGCGCTGGTCTGAGGCTTAGGTCCCCTGGTCCCACGCAGGGCCGGATACTGCAGCCCTCTGCTGCTGCTGTTCCACCACGTACGTGGGAGTCTCGGGTCTCAGCTAGCTCCCTGGCTACATCATCTCTCATCATCACCAAGCCGCTGGTCACTCAGGGAGGCTCTGGATGCCAGCCCCTCAGAGACACTTGTCCCATTCCTGGTTGAAGTACCTGGTGGGGGGCCCAGAGCCACTCTCACCACTCACTGCCTGCCTGTTGGAGCTTTGGAGCTCTGGAGCCCCGGGCCTACTCTGGCTGAGGCACTCACCCTGTGACCCCAAGCTTGGGGACCCAGACAAGTGGAGAGAAAGGGATCTACGAAAGAGAATCT
>NW_007205567.1:0-404 GCF_000164805.1 Carlito syrichta | reverse complement strand
TGGGGGGCCCAGAGCCACTCTCACCACTCACTGCCTGCCTGTTGGAGCTTTGGAGCTCTGGAGCCCCGGGCCTACTCTGGCTGAGGCACTCACCCTGTGACCCCAAGCTTGGGGACCCAGACAAGTGGAGAGAAAGGGATCTACGAAAGAGAATCTGCCTCTGCGTCTCTCCAGGCAGAGATTTCCACTGCCCTGCCTGCCTACCAACAAACTCCACCTTGGTTCCTAAAGTAACATTGCTAAACAGGAGACAAAGCTCCACATCTAAGCTGAATCAGATAAAAGCAATTCCCAGGCAGCCATACTCAATCTGTGAGTAAACCTAGCTGCCTGCAATGGAAAAACAAAGGGGAGAGGCCGAGATCAGAGCTGAAGTGATTTTAGTCTGATCTCTTATTGTGACT
>NW_007205566.1:0-358 GCF_000164805.1 Carlito syrichta | reverse complement strand
TCAGTTGGCTAGTCAGCTGGCTAGCAAGTTAAAACAGCTATTTAAGTCAGTTGGCTAACCAGCTGGCTAGATAAGTAGCTTCCTAGTTAAATCAGGGGGCTAGTAAGCTGGCTAGCCTTTTGAGTCAGCTAGTAATGTCAGTTGGCTAGACTGCTTGCTAGTTAGGTAGCAACCTTGTTATGTCAGCTGTCTAGCAAGCAGGCCGTCTAGTTGAGTCAGCCAGTTAAGTCAGTTGGCTAGCCAGATGGTTAGCTAGGTAGCAAGCTAGTTATGTAAGCTGGCTCGCCAGCTGGCTAACTAATTAAGTCATCTAGGTAAGTCAACTCCCTAGCCATTTGGCTACCTAGGGAGCCAGCTA
>NW_007205565.1:0-307 GCF_000164805.1 Carlito syrichta | reverse complement strand
GCTGGCTAGCCATTTGGCTAGCTAGTTGTCACCTAGTTAAGTCAGCTCGCTAGCCAGCTCTTTAGATAGGCAGCTAGGTAGTCAAGTCAGCTGGCAACCCAGCAGGATATGTACATATCTAGCTAGTTAAGTCAGTTGGCTAGCCACCTGTCTCGCTAGTGATGTCAGCTAGTTAAGTCATCTGGCTAGCCAGCTGGCTAACTAGTTAAATCAGCTAGTTGAGTGAGCTGTCTAGCCAGCTGGCTAACTGGTTAAGTCAGCTAGTTAGTTCAAGTGGTTAGCCAACTGGTTACCTAGGTAGCTAGCT
>NW_007205564.1:0-510 GCF_000164805.1 Carlito syrichta | reverse complement strand
GGGATGTGGTTTTCAACTGAACTAAACTCAGTTTTCGTAACTGAAAGTGAAGAACCCAGATGGATTCGCCATTGCTCCCTTTCAGGAACAAATAGCTATTCAGTGTCCCTTGCAATTTCCTTTGAATTTTAGAGTTGGCTTTTCCACATCTGCTTAAAAGGGATATGAACAGCTATTATTCATAACTCATTGACTAGAACTATTACCTTGGTCTGAACAACCCCAACCCAATTTACTATGTGTCTGGAAAAGAGTAAAATCATATATTAGTGAGCAGCACCAAAACTAACACAAGTGTTATTACAACTGTAACAACAATTTTTTTTTTTTTTGAGTTGGAGTCTCACTCTATCACTCAAACTGGAGTGCAGTGGCCGCTCCCAGCCACCGCAGCCTCACCTCCGGCGATCCTTCCGCCTCAGCCTTCCAAGTAGCTGGAACTACAGATGTGCGTTACCACGCCCGACTAGTTTTTGATTTATTGTAGAGATGAGGTCTCGCCAAGTTGCC
>NW_007205563.1:0-1084 GCF_000164805.1 Carlito syrichta | reverse complement strand
TAGTTAAGTCAGCTGAGCAGTCGACTCACTGGCCCAGCAGACTACTTAAGTCAGCTCATCTGTCGGCTCACTTGCCGGCTGACTAGTGAAGTCAGATAATCGGTAGGTGGGCTAGACGGCCCAAGTAGTTAGCTAAGCTAATACATCGGCCAACTAGTTTGCCCACTTTTCTGCCAACCAGTTAACTCAGCTAACTAATAGGACGAATAGTTAGGCCAGCTAACTAGTTGGCCAGTTAGTTGGCTGACTAATAAGGTCAGCAAACCAGCCAGCCAACTGGTTAAGCGAGCTAGCTAATGGGCTAACACATCATTCAACTACTTAACCACCTAACTAGTCGGCAGACTATTCGGTCGACTTGTTAAGCCAGGTAACAAGTCGACCATGTAGTCAGCCAATGTGTTTAAACAGATAACTAGTAGGCCGACTTATCATTCAACATATTAAGTCACCTAGCTAGCTCGTTAAACAACTAGTTAAGTCAGCTAGTTACCTAGTTTAACAACTAGATAAAACAGTTAGATAACTCATTAACCAACTCGTTAAGTCAACTAGCTACCTCATTAGCCAACTAGTTAAGTCAGCTATCTAAGTCAGCTAGCTATCAAGGTAGCTAACTATTTAAGTCAGCTACTTAAATCTGCTACCTAACTAGAAAGCTAATTATTAAATCATCTAGATATTCAGTTAATTAAATAGTTAAATATTGAATTCAGGTAGTTAAGTCAGCTAGCTAATGTGTTAAGTCGGCCAGTTAAGTCAGATAGCTAAGTAGTTAAGTCACCTAGCTAAGTCAGTTTGTTAAGAGAGCTTTCTAATTTAGTCAGCTGGTTAAGACAGGTAGCTAGGCAGTTAGCTAACGGGTTAAGTCAGCAGGATGAGTCAGGTAGTCAGCTAGTTAACTAACAGGTTAAGTCAGCTGATTGAGTCAGCTAGCTAGCTAGTTAACAAATGGGTTGAGTAAGCTGTTGAGTAGGCTAGCTAGATAGTTAGCTAACGAGTTAAGTCAGCTGAATGAGTCAGATAGCTAGCAAGTAAGCTAAAGAGTTAAGTAAGCTGGTTGAATCAACTAGTTAGCTCACTA
>NW_007205562.1:0-472 GCF_000164805.1 Carlito syrichta | reverse complement strand
TTGTTGTTTGCTTTCTGACTTACACTGTTTCATGATTTTATTGGTCTGTCTCTGTGTAGCTACCAGTATTCTTTAAGGAATCTTTCTTACATGTTTTTTTTACACTTCTCTCCGGTCTTGTGTCTCCTTCTCACCTGTTAGTTGGTATGTTTGTCTGTTTTCACTCTCGCTCTTCTCTCTTTCTAACTTCCTATTGAACCCCCCTTCCTCCATTTTTTTCCTCTTTTATACCTCCGTTTAATCTAGGGACCAAGCCTAAATACCGTTGCACGGACAGATTGTAATGCAGTGGGAAATAGGTTCCAGTGTGCTCATACACCTGTTGGTGGATGCTAGAATCAGCATATACATTGTGAACCACAGCTTCCCCCTCAATTAAACCTCAAAACTGCAAAAGTACAGCCCGCAGCCCACATTCCAACCTCAAAAGTGAACAAAGCCAGAAGACCCTCATAAGGAAGAACAGGATATT
>NW_007205561.1:0-375 GCF_000164805.1 Carlito syrichta | reverse complement strand
CTCACAAAAAAAAAAAAAAAAAGAATATGACTTTGCAATATGCTTTAAAGATGGCTGGGGCTGTGCGCGGTGCTCATATCTGTAATCCTTGCACTTTGGGAGACTGGGGTAGGAGGATCACTTGAGCCCAGGAAATCAAGACTAGCCTGGACAACATAGCAAGACCCCGTCTCTACAAAAAACAAAAAACAAAAAAAGATGACTAGAGACACATCCTCAACAGGGACTGTGCCAATGAAAAATCTGCCCGCTTCTTTCCTACTGCAGTCCCTATACCTGGGCCTTGGTTTTGTTGTTGTTTTGTTTTGTTTTGTTGAGCTGGAGTCTCATTCTGTCATCCAGACTGATCACGGCCCCTGCAGCCTCGACCTGCTA
>NW_007205560.1:2580-18903 GCF_000164805.1 Carlito syrichta | reverse complement strand
GGCTGGGCAAGCGGAAGAAAACCCGCACTGCCAAGGCGCCGGCGGCTTCTTCTCCCCTCTTGAATGACCGCCCAACATCGTGCCCGATGGTGTGTTCTTTTTCCCGAAGAGCCCCCGGGCAGAGCCTGCATCCACGCTGGCTTTTGCTCAGTCTTTCAGTGGTCACGTGCGCCCAGCACATTCCAGGCGATGCATCAGGGCCAGGTGTGGCTGTGGCGCCCAGCTTTGTCTGGTTTTCCTATCCTTTCCCTCTCTCTCATCTAAGAGAAAAATATGGAATGGGCCTCCCCACCTGTGATCCTGTTCCCTGCCGATGGTCTGCACTCCAGAACACGGGGATGACCTTTCACTGGACCGTGTCACCGCCCTGCGTACACGCCCTTCCCTCCTGGCTTCTGAGGATCAAGTCCAAACCCCTACCCTAGTTTAGCTCCCTGACTTCTCTCTCAAGAGGAGGTATAAGCACTTTAACACATCTTAACTCTCCCGGGCCGGGAGAACTCTTACTGCCTCTTGCTCCAACAACTGGCCAGATCCTGTTCATCTGTAAGGGTGTGGCTTCCTCCCGAGAGCCTGTCTAGTCTCCACCACGCCAAACACTCAGGATCAGGGCAGGTGCTTCGCTGGGGCTTCTGGAGAGGCCTTGCCTCACCGCCAGTCACCCCCACTTGTTTTCAAGTGTCCTTAGATTGGAACCCACGCCTTGTTTACCAGTGTCTCCTCTGACACACTGGAAAACATCTGTATACATTTCATTACACTGAAGAAGTATAGTTTATCATCAGAGCTCCAAGCTCTGATGTCTCTCCTCCGCTGTTCATGGGTTCTAGTCCCAAGACCATCTCATGATCCCGGATGGCTGCTGGCTCGCCATCCGCTGTGTCCACACCCCAGGCTGGCCTTAGGAGGAACAAGGAGTGCTTGTCCTTTCTTGTTTCTGGAGCCCTCTCAGAAATACCACATAATCTGCCACTTTCAGCACTTTGGTAGAAACATAATTACCTCAGTCAGCTAGCTATAAGAGAGACTGGAAGTGTGGTTGTATTCCATATGGTGTCACACACACCCAAAAGTCATGGTTCTGTAATTACAGACGAAGGAGATAAGACTGAGAGAGGAACTAGCCATCTTTATCACACATTGAAAGCAGCCAAAAAGAATGCCACATGTCTACAACAGCCCACCCCTTTGACTACCCAGGGTCAAATGTGCTTTTTATCACCTTTACAGTTATGAAAATAAAGATGCAATCGCCCTTGTAAAACTGAAAAACAACTTTCCCTCCTTGGCCGGGCTCAGTGGCTCAGCCTGTCATCCCAGCACTTTGGGAGGCCGAGGCGAGTGGATTGCGTGAGCCCGCGAGTTGGAGACCCACCTGGGCAACTTGATGAGACAGCGTCTCTACAATAAATCAAAAATTAGATGAAAATGTGCGCCTGTAGTTCCGGCTACTTGGAAGGCTGAGACGGAAGGGTCGCAGAGCCCAGCAGGTCGAGGCTGCAGTGACCGGGAACAGCCACTGCACTCCAGTCTGGGCGTCAGAGTGAGATTCCAACTCAAAAAAAAAAAAGAGTTCTTGTTTTTGCAACTGGCCATAGGCTATGGTTGGTATTTATGACTCTTTAGTGCACATCACGAAGCACCCCTTTTGCTTCATCAGGGCTCTCAACTAGTTAGGGGGAGCCCTCGTTTCTCAGGGCTCTGACTTTGTTCAGATGTCTGATGAATAAGACATTTGTCTGGTGAATAAGGCATTCAGAAAGTTCAAGGATGGTGGTGAAGGCATGGTGGGCGAGGCAAGCCAATCCAAGATCAGAAGATATCTGGACAAATTGCAGATATCTTCTGTGATTAACAGGGTCTATATAATCTGCTTCCAGGTCGCTGCCTGGGACCACCCCTGAGTTTGGTGCCTTTTGGAAGACTCTGAGTTAGCTGGTGATGTTGGCAAAAGCCAGGTCAGCCTTGGGAGGGGAAATCCAGATTGTTAAAAATATGGACCAGTTCAGTCCCTGCCTGCTCACTGTGTCCATGAGACCATAGAATAAGCAGCTGGCTAGCTGCGGACAGAAGGTGACTTATGTTCCCAGGGCAGGTCAACCTGTCCATCTGAACGTTGAGAGTCTCTAGTGTGACTGGGTCCTTTGGTGAACTTGACCAGGTGGCTTGATGAATCAAAATAACCTTCAGCTCAGAATGGGAAGTTCAGACTTCACAGTAACCTGAATTCCTTGATAAGTCTCTTCTGTAGCCCAATAGCAAGCCAAGTCTCCTTATCAAGAGGAAAACAGTTATTTGACAAAGAATACATGTATTTGCTCCTAAACCCTTAGAGATGATACAGTGATTCTCCTAACAGGACTTGTCACAGGTGCCATCCACCTCTCCAATCTGCCACTGACACTGAGCACTATTAGGCTTACTGGGTCACAGATGGCAGAACAGACTGCACTGTAGCCTGAACCCGACAGAGTTTCCTCTGCCTCTGGGCTCCTCCTCAGAATTAATACCTTTTGAGTCACCCCACAAGTGGGTCAGAGAAACACACTCTAATGTGACAAATATGGCCTCCATAAAGAGGACCTCCAAATCTTGTGTCTCTCTTTCCCGGAGGTGGAAATAGAAAGTGCAAGAACATCACCTTCGTTCCGGAGGAAAGATCTCGACCTAGACCACCAGACCCCCTAAAATGCTTCCCTGAGATCACAGGCCTCTGTGGTGTCAGGAGATTTATTTCCCACACTGCGATGTGTATGTTTCTTGCACACATAGAGCAACCGCCATCCCTGCCCCGTGGGTCCTCGGGCCATGATGTCATCAGTGCAGCAGTCACCGCGATGTCCTAAAGAAAACCGAGGTGACTAAGATGGCTGAAGACCACCTTGTGGCGTGGAGTTCTGCTGCCCCAACTCCAAAGGAGATGGGAAGGTATCCTTGCCAGATGAGAGAAGGCAGCCTGTGGAGTTATTTGCTTATCAGGAATGAGAAAAAAAAAAGCATTTTTCTCCAGGGTCTGTGTGGGCTTGTTATATTGAAGTCACCACTGTATAAGGTTATGATCACCTTATTTTAATGATCATTTTATTAAATGATCATGAAGCTTATGATTATTTTTCTGTCCAAGTCCCCTCCATCTCCTATACCAACTAAACAGTTAGATGGGGAGGTGATAGGAATTCACCACTTCTGTAGCATTCAAGTTCAGGTCTGAGAGTGGCTTGAGGGCACAACACTCTCTGTTGGGATGGTTTACATCAGACTTAGCGAGTTTTTGTTTTGCTTCTGTCATAGAGATCAAGTAGGGCCATAGAAGGCTACCCATCTATTTTGGTCCTGGAAGCTCATGATCAAGTAGCTTCCACCAAAGATCTTCAACGTGCAGGCAATTCTTATGTCCAGAATGGTCCTGGGAATGGTCATGGCTATCCTGCCTTCTACTGAGATAACTTCTCCCTTACTGGTGATTGTGCGACCTTCGAGCCCTGGCACCCAGGATCCTGGCCAACATGAGGGAGTCCATTCGACCCTCAAAAGCATTCCCATGTCCAGAAGATGACCATGACAGTGCTTCAGAGAGATAGGGGCACGTCTCTCGACAATATATTTCTTGGAGCTTTGGCAAAGGGAGTGTCTTCTGGTCCCTTCCCACGGGACCAATTAAAAGATTAGCAAGTGGATCACACGCAATACATCCACACCGTCGTTTCTATTTTCTTGGATTCCTGCTTCTACATTATGAATTTCAGGCATCTCAACTCCTCTTGAATGGTGTGGGCTGTCCTTGAGGACAGGTTTCTTTCTTTTTTTTTTTGAGTTGGAGTCTCACTCTGTCGCCCAGGCTGGAGTGTAGTGGCATGCTCACAGCCACCACAGCCTCAACCTGCTGAGCTCAGATCCTTCCACCTCAGCCTTCCAATCAGCTGGAAATACAGGCATGCACCACCACATCCAGCTAATCTATTTATTGTAGAGAGGAGGTCTCACCATGTTGCCCAGGCTGGTCTCCAACCGGTGGGCTCAAGCAATCCTTTCACTTCTGCTTCCCAAAGTGCTGGGATTACAGGCGTGAGCCACCGTGCCCAGCCTAAGGACAGGTTTCTTTCAACCAATGAACTAGGTAAACAGAACCACTCTCTCTGCTCCAGGAAGCACATTGGACTTGAATCTCTTTGTAAACAAACATTCTTCACCTCCTTCCCTGGTTTAGCCCCCTCAGAATTTTTCCCCACATGTATTCTCAAGTCTTTTTCCAATATAAAGAGCAGTCTTTCCATTATGTTGCTGTGGCAGGCTCCATTCAGGTTGGCGGTATGTTGGCAACTCGTTCTGTTTTTGTCTAAAGACAATGAGAAGTGGGGAGGTTCACGGGGACTTGATGTTCCCTTGCAAAGCGACTTCCTCGGGCAAGAGTCTTACATTTCTTCCGGCGGCGTGGCAGGAACAACCTCTTCCTGTCACAGGGAAGCGTTGATACTTGGAGTCCTCAGTCCCGTCGACCTCAGTTCCCCAACGCACGAGTCCCACTCCTTCCAGCCAGTTCCCCAACGATTACACACGGGGGACAAGAGAAGGTTGTGCATTTAACAGATGCTGAAAACAGAAACCCGCAGGCGTTTCCTTTTGGTTTGCTTGTGGTTGCAAAAGACGAGATACTCTTTCAGCGCCGTCATTGGAAGTCCTTGGCTTTCAGTCTGTGCCTTGAACTAGGATTTAAGCTTTGCTATTTGCTTCTCAAGCTATCCAGCCATAGTTAGAATCCACCACTTCTCCCCACAGTCCTTGAATTCTTTGTGCACTTCGTACTGTTGTCTGGCAGCATGCACTCTGTTTCTGAAAGCTTTTTTTTTTCTCCTTCTTTTTTGGAGTCAGGGTCTCACTCTGTCGCCCAGGCTGGAGCACAGTAGCATGATCATTGCTTACTGCAGCCTCAATCTTCTGGACTCAAGTGCCCTCCCGCCTCAGTCTCTCCGGTAACTGGGATTACAGACCTGTGCCACCATGCCAGGCTAATTTTTAAGATTTTTCTGTAGAGATGGGGGTTTTGTGGTTCTGAAAGCTTTAATTTCAGTGGATCGTCATTATACTGTGACCTTCACTGCAGGAGACCCCAAATGATCATTTGTGCCATCAGCTATCTTAATTCTATCTGAGTTGTCAATTCTGACCCAATCATCCCAGATAATCAATCTCAGATTCTCCTCATTCTCTGGGAGTGTTTTGCTGCCAATTCTCCCGGAATCCATTTCTGCTTTTCCCAGAGTTCTTGGTTGCAAGCAACAGAAGTAAGATTTGGTTAATTTAGGCAGAAAAAGAATTCAGTAAGAGGCATGTTATGTCGCTCACAGAATCTTCAGGGGTGTTGGAGGAGCGTGAGGCTAAGAAGAGGATTAACACCCAAAGTAATGTTGCAGAACGGACTTTAAAATAATGTCACTCAGCCGGACGTGGTAGCGTGCGCCTGTAGTTCCAGCTACTTGGAAGGCTGAGGCAGAAGGATCACTGGAGCCCAGCGGATCGAGGCTGCAGTGGCCGGGAGCGGCCACTGCACTCCAGTCTGGGCGATGGAGGGAGACTCCAACTCAAAAAAAAATAAAATAAAATAATGTCACGACCACCACCACTGGCTCTGTCACTGGGAGTTTGCTCCG
This sequence comes from Carlito syrichta, assembly GCF_000164805.1. Taxonomy (NCBI): domain Eukaryota; kingdom Metazoa; phylum Chordata; class Mammalia; order Primates; family Tarsiidae; genus Carlito; species Carlito syrichta. The sequence continues at coordinate 13,255 of NW_007205560.1, read as the reverse complement.
TAGACAATATCAATGCTGGACACAGAAACTGCCTGTATCAGTTAGGCAGTAAAAGAGCTGCAGTTACAGAAAATCTGGCTCGTCATAAATGTTTGTTTTCCTTACATACCTAGATGTCTATTGTAAAAAAAAAAAAAAATCTGCCAGGGACCCTGGCTCTTTCTTTCTTCCTTAGTATATTGGCTTTCATCTTCAGAGTCGTCCTCTCATGGTTGCCGATGACTGCTGCAGCCCCAGTCATTGCATTTGCATTCAAGGTGGAAATTGGGAGAAGACAGAAGGAGTGGCCCCTCTATCAGTGAGAAATTATTACTGAGAAATCCCAAGTCAGACATCTCCTCATAGCTTTCTGACAAGCAGTGTGCCATACAGCTATCTGGAGATAGATAGGAAGCCCAGAAAGTGCTCAGGTGGCACGACCAGCCTCTTCAGTAGGGGCAAAGGAAAGCGGATGTAAAGGGTGCTGGGTGAATGAATCTGTCTGGAATAGATTATGCCGTTCATGCTGCTTTGAGTCACAAGCTTCCAGTGCAAAGTCTAAGGCTGGGAGAGGCATCTGATTAGCAGAGCCTGGACCCTGTGCCCACATCTTGGCAGCAAGAGCAGCTGGGAACATGACAGTCCGACATCTTCAGCTTCTATGGCAGAGGCTTCTACTTCATAAGAAGGGAATTCCTCAGACGTGGGAAGGGATTTTCCACGCTGGATGTCCAGAATGGTGTCAAGTACCTCTCCGTATTGTTACAGATCTTCCCAGGTTAATTTATGCATGCAGTTAAGAGTTGGAAAATGGATATAATATTTGCATGAAATAATCTTTTTCAGTGATTCATCTTCAGGAACTCTTTCATACTTCCTTTTATTTTTATTTTTTTTATTTTTTTGAGTCGGAATCTCACTCTGTCACCCAGACTGGAGTGTAGTGGCCGCTCCCGGCCACCGCAGCCTCGACCCACTGGGCTCCGGCAATCCTTCTGCCTCAGCCTTCCGAGTAGCCGGAACTACAGGCGCGCGCTACCACGCCCGGCTAATTTTTTGATTTATTGTAGAGATGAGGTCTCGCCAAGTTGCCCAGGTGGGTCACGAACCCTCCTTTTATTTATTATTATTATTATTATTATTATTATTTGAGTCAGGGTCTCACTCTGTCACCCAGGCTGGAGTGCAGTGGCACGATCACGGCTCACCATAGACTCAACCTTCCGGGCTCAGGCGATCCTTCTGCCTCAACCTCCCGAGTAGCTGGGACTACAGGTGCATACCACCACACCTGGCTAATTTTTTGGTTTTTGTAGGGACAAGGTTTCACTATGTTACCTATGCTGGTCTTGAACTCCTGGGCTCAAGGAATCCTCCCACTTCAGCCTTCTAAGGTGCTAGGATTACAGGTATGAGCCACTGTACCTATCCCTTAAATATTTAAGAGGTGAGAAGGCAAACTGAAGAGATTCATGTCTTGCACCTTAGCTGGTCTCTGAAGCCCAGCTACTAACAGACATCTCCTGAGCGCCAAACTTCCTACCTGACAATCGCTTGGGTCTCCGGGAACCCCGTGTGAGGTTGCCCCAGGTCTACTGACCACAGCATGCGGGTCCCCCGGACTGCATGCCCCCACCCAGGCTTCCTGCCCAATAAAATGTATCTGTCTGTGTTCCACTTCAGAGGACTAGAATTTCCAAGGTGGTGAGTAGCTCATTTCAATAAACAAACCCATGCTGGCATTTTCCTGGGAAAGAACACTTTGTACTATTTGGTACTGCCGATTCCAGCTACAGAAATGAATTATTGTTAGGAACCACATAACCAACCCCAGCCTGCTCAATTTATAATATTAACAGAGCCCCTAGAAGGGACACACTAACCTGAAGAAATTAAGGGGACCAGGCCGCTAAACTAACAAGAGAGCGTCCCATCTCAAAAACTATACTTACTTATATTCATACATATAGTTGTTCCATGAAACCACCTCAGCAGTTACAGTAGCCACAGAATCGCTACCCTTTGTACATTTTAAAAATTCAGGCTTTGGAAACTTAGTGTCATGTGGCTCCTAGTTTCCAGATTCCACCCACAAAAGACTTTTTGTTTGCTCTAGGGAATGACAAGTCCTGCTTTACCAAACCCAAAGGGATGGAAACACACAGTGAGCTCTTCATGTACGTGATCACCACATATTAGGTGTTAGATTCACTACTGAGTGAACAGCTGATTGACTGACTGTTGTTTAAATTCTTTTTTTTTTTTTTTTTTTTTTTAGTTGGAGTCTCACTCTGTCCCCCAAACTGGAGTGCAGTGGCCACTCCCGGCCACCGCAGCCTCGACCTGCTGGGCTCCGGCGATCCTTCCACTTCAGCCTTCCGAGTAGCCGGAATTACAGGCATGCGCTACCACGCCCGGCTGATTTTTTTTGGATTTATTGTAGAGATGAGGTCTCGCTGCCCAGGCGGGTCTCGAACCCGCAGGCTCAGGCAATCCACTCCCCTCAGCCTCCCAAAGGCGCGGGATTACAGGTTGAGCCACCGAGCCCAGCTTATTGTTTAAATTCTTAACCACTCAGGACAAAGTCAACATTTCTTGTGAGATTTTTTGTTTGTTTGTTTCTGTTTGTTTTTGAGTCGGGGTCTTACTCTGTTGCCCAGGCTGGAGTGCAGCCCAACAGACACGGCTCACCACAGCTTGGACCACCTGGGCTTGGGTGATCATTCCACCTCAGCCTTCCATGTAGCTGGGATTATAGATGCACGCCACTATGACTGGCTAATTTTCTTGTGAGTTTTGGGGTCTAAACTGCAATCTTACAGTTTGAATACTAAGAGTTTCAGTAATGCTAAGATTCAAGAGATAGGTGAAATAGCAAAAATGATCAGAAGTATTTTTGCAAGCTAAGATTATTCTTGTGTAAAGGCCAGAAGTTTTTTGTTGTTGTTGTTGTGAAAGTTTATATTTTAAATAGTAAATTGTGCTTTTTGTAAGATATGAATGAATTATCTATGTTTTTGTTCTCATACTTGTAATTCCTAAACTGAAAGACAATCAAGCATATCAGATTAAAACAAAACAACAACAACAAAAAACTTGGCTGGGCTTGGTGGCTCACACCTGTAATTCCAGCACTTTAGAAGGCCAGAGCAGAAGGATTATTTGAGGCCATGAGTTTGATACCAACCTGGCCAACATAGCAAGAATTTTTTTTTTTTTTTAGTTGGAGTCTCACTCTGTCACCCAGACTGGAGTGCAGTGGCCGCTCCCGGCCACTGCAGCCTCGACATGCTGGGCTCCGGCGATCCTTCTGCCTCAGCCTTCCGAGTAGCTGGAATTACAGGCATGCGCTACCACGCCCGGCTGATTTTTTGATTTATTGTAGAGATGAAGTCTCTCCTGCCCAGGCGGGTCTCGAACGCGCGGGCTCAGGCAAGCTACTCACCTCAGCCTCCCAAAGGCGCGGGATTACAGGCTGAGCCACCGAGCCCAGCAAGAAATGTCTTAAAAACAACAAAAAAAATAAGCTAAGTGTGGTGGTGACATGCACCTGTAGTCTTAACTCTTGAAAGGTTGAGGGGGGAAGATCACTTGAGCCCCTGAATTTGAGGCTGCAGTGAACTATGATCATGCCACTGTGCTCCAGCCTGAGCAACAAAGCAAGACACTGTCTCTTAAAAAAAAAAAGTCAAAATTCACCTATTTCAAGTGTATAATTTAATGATTTTTAGTAACTTCACCAAGTGGTGCAACTATCACCATAAACCTATGTTTGACTGTTTTTATCCCCCATAATAAATTTATTTTTATAAATAAACGTATATATATATATTTTTTGTGTGTGTGTCAGAGTGCAGTGGCACACTCACGACCACCTCAGCCTCAGAGTGTTGGGATTATAGGCCACTGCGCCTGGCAAGCATATTGGATTTTAATTCAAACAGGTAGCCCCAGTGACATCCTTTATAACAAACTCCAAATCTAGGACAATCCTTAATTAGTATCCAAGCAAACAGGCAGATGGTTTGCAGCCCTCCTAGGGTTGCTCAGAAATGCTCTTTTAATCATTCAATCATTTTATTTGGTATTAAGTGGATCTGGAGTTCAAAAGGAAACTTTTTCTAAGTTGGGACCCACAGAGGTCAAGAGCATGAAATAGTTCCTATTTGCCTGAAAACAGAATGCAAGTTCTGCTACACATGAATCCCAGGAAGCATGTTACCATCAAACTCTGCCCCAGGGAAGTCATTGTAAGTGGTTTGCTCAAGTTTCAGGGCGGAATCTAGATCCAGTTCTCACCAGGAGTTCTTGGAAAGGCTTTAAGCTGCCTGGTAATGCCCAATGTTCTTCTTTTCTCTCTCTCTCTCTCTCTCTAAGTCGGGATTTCTCTCTGCCGCCCATACTGGAGTGCAGTAGCACAATCACAGTTCACTGCAGCCTTGTCCTCCTGGGATCAGGCACACCTTTCCCCTCAGCCTTGTGAATTGCTGGCTCTACAGGCACACGCCACCACATCCACCTAATTTTTAAAACTTTTTGTGGAGACAAAGTCTTGCTATGTTTCCTAGGCTGGTCCTGAACACCTAAGCGCAAGCAATCCTCCCACCTCTGCTTCCTAAAGTGCTGGGATTACAGGTGTGAGCCACTGCTCCTGTCCTCAACTTTCTTCTTAATAGGTACCCATTTCCATCCACTGAAAATATCATGTTCCCAGTAACACACACTAGAAGCGGCAGCTGATCGTACCTGCAGAAATTCATCACTCTCGGGGGTATCAGATTCACGCACTGCAGGGAAAATGAGCTATTAGGATTGTGCTAGAGGTCGCCCTTGGACTCACAGCACGTGTGGCCACTGATGGTGGTTGGACTCTCCAGGCTCAGGTGAACTATGCACGAAAGGCTTGTCTGCAGCTGTAGGGCAGGGCGAAAGGAATGAAGGTGAAGGGCTTGTTGAAAGTCACGCTGAGAAAGCAGTTCAAGAGGCCGGGCCAGGCCTAGTTTCCATGGATCTGGCCTGGCCTCTTGAACAGGCCTGTCCTCTCGGAACTGACTCAATCCTGGAGATCCTCTCGGAGGAAAGAAAAAACAAAATTGCAAATACAAAATTAGGTACTAAAGTGAATATTTATTTAGAACAACAAACTGCTCATTTTAAGAAACTATAGAAAAATCCAGAAGAATAATGCAATATTTTTGCCTAGTAACTGCCTGGGGCATCTTTGAACATCATTTTCCTGCATTTTGGGGCTGCATACTCCTCTTCATATAAGAAGTAGTCTCAGCTACTCAGGAGGCTGAGGCAGGAGGATCACCTGAGCCCAGGAGTTGGAGGCTGCAGTGAGCTATAACAAGACCACTGCCCTCCAGCCTGGATGACAGAGCAAGACCCTATCTCTAAAACAATAAAACAAATAAACAACAACAACAAAAAGAATGATGCTGCACTATTTTCTGTAGAGAGCATAGAAAGGTGATTCTTTTCTCTAGCATGATTCATGACATCTTGTTTTTATTTGTAAAGATCAGAAGAATTTCTTGCAACTCATTGCTAGTCATGTAGATTTTCAGGGTTGTTTTCAAGTTTGGGGGTATTTCAAGGAACTTTTCTGTCAGTTATGATCTATAAGCTTTCTGGGCACTTCAAGTTTTCTTGGGCTGTGATTACTCTTAAATAGTCTTTGAACTGATGACACTCATTACCCAGTTTGCTGTGGTGTCTATGCCCTGGCCTATTATAAGTTTTAAGTAATCCTCATATTTTGGGCCCAGCCTGCTGAAAGGAAAACAATGGCCACCCTGAGAAAGAATGCAGGCCGGCACTTGGGGCTCCCAGGGCCCCAGCCACGCCCAGAGTACCATTTCCATTTTTCCTCTGCGGCAAAGCACAGTGACGGCTTTGTGCTCACACAGGGAAGAATGTCCTCCCTGCCCACACTGCCCATGAACGGCCTCTTGGGACAAGAACCATCTTGTGGGGGGTGGGGGAGAAGGGCGCAGGCAGGAGGGCAAGCCAAGGGGCCCACCCAGCAAGTGGGTGGCTTTTGAGCTCTGGGGGATCCAGGATGCCTGGGCTGTAGGACCTGACCGGCAGAGGCCCCGGCTTGGACCAATGCCCTGAGAATAGGCAGAGCCTGCGTGAGTGGAGAGAGAACTTAAACTTGGTCCAAGAGCTTAAACTTGGTCTAGAAGCAGAGTTTCCACAAAGCACTCGCTGGCCGTGCTCCAGAAATGGGAAAACAGCCACAAGGGTCAGTTTTGAGAGGAATAATGCCTGGTCTCCCAGACTGGGAAGCTAGTGCAAGGAGTTAGCAGGGGAAACTCTGGGAAATCGCAGAGCTTTTCCCAGGAAGTGGGCTACAGGTGTTTGGGGCCATCGGGGAGTCAGGGATGTGGCTGTGGCAGTTGGGGCTAGTCACCCTGTCGCCTCAGCATGTCCAGCTCGTGGAAATACTGCCGCCTCTGCTTTGAAGCCCTCCACAGCCAAGCCACAGAGCGACCATCTTCCACAGGATAGGGACAGCCCACCACCAGGTAACACGGGCACCCTGCAGGGTCTCCTGTCAGCGAGCTGAGTGCATGTGCTGAGCTGGGTGAGATTCTGGAGCGAGTTGGGGCCCCAGGGAAGGAGGCGGGCCACTGGCACACAGAGCCTAATGACTGAGGCAAGAAATAGGTCACTTGGGGCTTTGCTGGGCTGGGCAAGGGCTAGGCTTCATTGACCTGCTGTGAGCACAGCCTTGCTGATAACCACCGCTCTTCCTGTTCAGACTAGGCAGTTGACCTCACAGAGCTGCTGTGAAAACGAAATAAAATGAGGTATATAAGCGCATCACCCTGTGTCTGGAACATCCGGGCCCACCCACTGGGAGCTGTGAATGGTGCTGATGCTGACAGTTCGATGAGGATGGTGAACATCTTGAGCTGTCCTGTTAGCAGTGATGGGTGGGTGCTGGTCTGCCCCATTCCTCTTCTCTTCCTCCCCCTTGGAACAAAAGTGACATGGCTACCCCGACCCTGAAAGAAGCAGTCACTTAGGAGGGGCATAATTCCCCAGCTCTAGGACCAAGGATGAAGCTGGAGAGAGAAGGAAGTGTAGAATTAGGGAGACCGCGAAGGACAAGCGGGGACTAGGGGTGTGAGAAGGAAATGAAAGATTTGGCACACAGGAGAGCAGGGGGGTCAGACAGCACAGCCTGCATGTGCTGTGAGGAGGGAAAGCACGTGTTAGGTTAAAAATCCCAGTAGGGGCCGGGCTTGGTGGCTCAGCCTGTCATCCCAGCATTTTGGGAGGCCAAGGTGAGTGGATTGCCTGAGTCTGCGGGTTGGAGATCCGCCCGGGCAACTTGGCGAGACCTCGTCTCGACAATAAATCAAAATTAGCCAGGCGTGGTAGGGCGCGCCTGTAGTTCCAGCTACTTGGAAGGCTGAGGTGGAAGGATCGCTGGAGCCCAGCAGCTCGAGGCTGTGGTGGCCGTGAGCATGCCACTGCGCTCCAGTCTGGGTGACAGGGTGAGATTCCAACTCAAAAGAAAAAAAAATTACCAGTAGAGCCTCTAAAATGTTAGGTCAGACCCAACACCTCTGTCTGCAAACCAGTGCTGTGCAAAAGATGCAAAGAACTGCATAGAAGTTAGACTGGAAAATATAGTTTATGAGAAAGTAAATTAGAGAGAGAGAAGAGAGAGGAAATTCACCTCCTCAAGGTAGGAAACACCTTGCAGCTAGGAAACATGGCAGCCATAGCTCAAAGAGCACATGGCCTGGCCAGTGCTTACTAAAACAATAGCGACTACTGTTTAAAGTTGAATGCCGCCGGGCTCGGTGGCTCAGCCTGTAATCCCGCACCTTTGGGAGGCTGAGGTGAGTGGATTGCCTGAGCCCGCAGGTTCGAGACCCGCCTGGGCAGCGAAGCCTCATCTCTACAATAAATCAAAAAATCAGCCGGGCGTGGTAGCGCATGCCTGTAATTCCAGCTACTTGGAAGGCTGAGGCGGAAGGATCGCCGGAGCCCAGCAGGTCGAGGCTGCGGTGGCCGGGAGTGGCCACTGCACTCCAGTCTGGGCGACAGAGTGAGACTCCAACTCAAAAAAAAAAAATAAATAGCCGGGCTCGGTGGCTCAGCCTGTAATCCCGCGCTTTGGGAGGCTGAGGTGAGTGGATTGCCTGAGCCCACGGGTTCGAGACCCGCCTAGGCAACTTGGCGAGACCTCATCTCTACAATAAATAAAAAAATCAGCCGGGCGTGGTAGCACGCTCCTGTAATTCCGGCTACTCAGAAGACTGAGGCAGAAGGATCGCCAGAGCCCAGCAGGTCGAGGCTGCGGTGGCCGGGAGCAGCCACTGCCCTCCAGTCTGGGCGACAGAGTGAGACTCCAACTCAAAAAAAATAAAAATAGATAAATTAATTAATTAAATAAAATAAAGTTGAATGCCGTTCAAACCTTCCCTTTGTGGGGGGCAGGTCGTTAAGGTGATTGGGTGGTGCTCGGCTCCACGCTATCAGGGAGGACAGGTAGGCACAGATACTGATGTTAAGTGATGGACAGCAGGCAGGTGGGTGGGCTAGTCACGTGATTGCTGCCATGTTGATGAGGTCTGTCTGTGTCATGCCGGTCATGGAGGGCTGATTAGGTTAACTTGTTTGGGAAACAAGCTGGGGCGGGGGTTGTAAAACAATGACCCACCAATAGCTACCTCTGAGAAACCGGTTCTGTCTTTGACTAGCGATTAGAGGGTAAGTTAAAGCGAACTGCTAGAAAAAATGACAGAACTAGGCAGTGTTAAAGTGGCTGCTCATGGGGGTATATCAACTCCATCTTGTGTCCTTTCAACAAGCAGGTTTGAGAAAACCCTGAGAAGGTCAGAACATGAGAGGCAGGAAGGGAGGAGAACCAGGGACTGGAATTAAATAGGCTCAAGGAAAACCCAATCAGCAAACAAACCAAAAATAGCCATTTTGAAGGTGCTAGAATGAAACACTTTAGCAGATAGTGTTTTGTTCGTCTCTAAACACATCTTCATTAATCCACAATACTAGTCTCTCTGGCGAATGAAAGCACAGAGAGGCTATGGACCTTCCCTGAAGACACACAGCTAACTGAGGTCAAAGCTGGCCCTGGAAGCCCCACGTCCAGCTCTAAGCCACTGGGCAGTGTTGTCCAAAGAGCCCAGCCATGACCTACCACTTCCACCAACCACAGATGAGATCACAGCCAATTCTGTGGGTCATGTGGCCACATTAGTGGCCCCTGGAGTCAGTGACCTTACCATTTGCAGTTCCCCACCACCCTGTCTGGCCTGCTGTCCTTTAATATACAGTCAGGCGCTGGACTCCGATTCCCCCCAGCAAGGGTGGTGAGCTCTGGGCCAGCGGGCAGCCAGGTCAGTTCTGCTTTAGTGAGGGCTGCTCCGAGTGGCTGCTCTCAATGGCCTTTTACCTGTGAGCTGCTGTAGAGGTCAGGCCTGGGCCTGAGTCTCGGTCCTTCTCAACCCTGCAATGGCAAGTTGTAAAAGAGTTAATGCTGGGCTGGTTGAGGCTGCAGTGACCGGGAGCGGCCACTGCACTCCCGTCTGGGCGACAGAGTGAGACTCCAACTCAAAAAAAAAAAAGAGTTAATGCCGGACTGTAGTTGGCATTTCTGTGAACACCGCAGGACTCCTGAGACCTGAGGGACAGACCAGCCACCACGATGTGCAGACCTGGTCATCTGGCTAAATGCAGCACACGTGCTGGGCACCATGGCAAATTCTGCTCCTATGGAGATAGTTATGACATAGGCCTAGTCCTTGAAAAGCCTGCATCCAAAAGACTGAAGTTGTCCTAACACGGTTGGCAAGAGTTCCGGATGGAAGTATAGTTATAATTAAGCATTAACCAGGCTGCACTTTGTAACCCAAAGTCACAGAGTGCTAGACACTGACCGTTTGCATCCCCATGGTTCCTTTGGAGAGAATCTTTGCTGTTAGAACCACGAGGGTTTTGTTTTAGAATTGCTCGAGCAGGTCCTGAGTTCGAGGGGAACAGCTAATAACCAACCAGTCTGAAGACCACCACAGAGGAATGGGATCAGCATGAAAAATGCCACTTTTCTATTTTTAGACTAGGTCTCAGTCTGTTACCTAGGCTGAAACTCAGTGGCACAATCACAGCTCACTGCAGTCTCAACCGCCTGGGCTCAAGTGATCCTCCGGCCTCGGCCTCCCAAAGTGCTGGGATTACAGGTGTGAGCCACAGTGCTGGCCTGAGAATGCAGCGTCTTCTTCTCCCTGTCCTCGTGACCTCACCCTGCACCTTTCAACCAGCCAGTCGTCTCCACACTTCGGCCCACTCCCAAACCCTTACAAACCCAAGCCCCAGACTCCCCGGGGAGGCACATTTTCGCTTTCCTTCTTTCTCTTCATTCAGCAGCCTCACGATTAAACCTCTTTCTCTGTGGCAACCCGGTGTTTGCCTACTGACCTCCTAGGCGCATCAAGCAAGGGACCCAGAAGGCTCCAAGACCACCAGGAAGGCAAAAGAGTAGAAAGGTGGGCTTCACTGGGAATATCCGTTTGCAGACCCAGAAGAGACCACCTTTGGAGTGGACCGAGGGCACTCTCTCTCTGAAGAGCAAAACGGCAGTGGGTTTGATGCTTCACAGGGCCTGTATCACAAGATAGACTCTTTTTTTTTTGAGTTGGAGTCTCACTCTATC
>NW_007205560.1:1090-2560 GCF_000164805.1 Carlito syrichta | reverse complement strand
CTCAGCATCCAAGTAGCTGGAACTACAGGTGCGCACTACCACGCCCGGCTGATTTTTGATTTATTGTAGAGATGAGGTCTCGCCAAGTTGCCCAGGCGGGTCTCGAACCCGCGGGCTCAGGCAATCCACGCACCTCAGCCTCCCAAAGCTCTGGGATTACAGGCTGAGCCACCAAGCCCAGCACGATAGACTCTTACATATCCAGCAGGTTGCGGGGGGGAGGGAGGAGCTATACGTACATATGAGAGAAATCAGCCTGTGTGCAATGACAAACATCTCTGTAACAACCGGGGTTCACTTTGGGGCAGGGTTTTGGCATTGAAATGAGGTGGAATTTGGTGAGCTGTAGGACCCGATGACAGCATGTGCACAGCCTCTATAAACTGTCTGAAAACAACTTAAGGTCTACAGTTGCTGATCAGGAAAGCACATTTGGGTTGCAGTGTCTGGCTTGTAAATCAGAGTTAGGATAATTTGCCTGAAACCTATTGTTAGGGAATTTTTCTTATAGTGTCGTTTTCTCTTATAGTGGTGGGAATTTAGAAAGTCGCTGTGCCAGCTAAGCTCAGACCTCTAGGTCACTTTTGATTCCTTAACCATAGGGTCCTTCTTAGTTGACAAAGGGTCTTGTATTTTGGTCTCTCAGATCACAAGCTGGCGTGCTTGTGTGCACACATACACGTGCACACACACACCCCCCGACACACACACACAGCCTTGTGACATGTGCTGAAATAATCATGGGCAAAAGCTGCCAGGAAGCCCAAGGGAGGGAGACTCGAACTCTTGGTGGAAAATCTGAGTGGATTCCACAGGGCGGGGGCGTTGGTTGGTGTCACAGGCACGGCCCAGTGGAAGTAGCCACTCTGCTCGGAGGCCCAGTGAGAGGCCCAGAGTCGAAAGGACACCCAAGGCCAAGCAGCTTCCCTGAACGACTGCTGGAGGGAGCAGCAGGCCAGAGCCGGGCAGGGGCCGTTGACCAGGAATGGCTGAAAGTCCGGATCTGATTCTCTAGACCGTGTTCATTAGTCATGACCCTTCGAGAGGCAAGCATTATGAACCACATGCAATTAACTTCAGCAGAGAAGGGAGCCAGGTTAGCCAAGGAATCAAAACCCAAGCCAGCCTGGGGGGGGTTGACAGGACCAGGTGGGCCCCAGGACCGGGTGGGCCCTGGAGAGGTGTCTGCTCTGTCTCCCTCCCTAGGGTGGGCTTCTTCCTTCCTCTGGCAAGACATCTCTGTGCACCTTCAAAGAGTCACTGGAAGGCAGCTATCCTCAGACAGAGCTGGAGAACACCTGAGGACAGGGCCAAGGGGCCCCCTCTGGGGTAAATCCCCCTTTCCCCCTTCTGGATGGAAACTCCTTGACAACTGGTTGCTTCTGCCCTGTGCCTTCATTGGCAGCACAGGGCCTGGCTCTAAAAAAGAAAGAGAAAGAAAGAAAGAAAGAAAGGAAGGAAGGAAGGAAG
>NW_007205560.1:0-478 GCF_000164805.1 Carlito syrichta | reverse complement strand
GCCTTTAGCACACGCTGTAGCAGGTCAGTTGTGAAAAGGAGGCGAGACAGCACGTGATGATAATTTCCAATGCTTGTTGGCTTTTGTCTTTTTTGTGCCAGGCTCTGCTCTATGGGCTTTTCATGAAGTAACACATTTTATCCTTATAATGATCCAAAAGAGCAAAACAAAACCAAGGCCCAAGCAGGGCATGGTGGCTCACACCTGTGATCCCAGCACTTTGGGAGGCAGAGCCAAGAGGATTGCCTGTGTCCAGGAGCTCAAGACCAGTCTGGGCAACTTGGTGAGACCTTGTCTCTACAGTTAATCAAAAAATTAGCCAGATATGGTGGCACATACCGGTAGTTCCAGCTGCTTGGAAGGCTGAAGTGGAAGGATTGCCTAAACCCAGCAGGTCGAGGCTGCAGGGGCCGTGATCAGTCTGGATGACAGAATGAGACTCCAGCTCAACAAAACAAAACAAAACAAAACAAAACAA
>NW_007205559.1:0-951 GCF_000164805.1 Carlito syrichta | reverse complement strand
CTTTGTTTTGTTTTGTTGAGCTGGAGTCTCATTCTGTCATCCAGACTGATCACGGCCCCTGCAGCCTCGACCTGCTGGGTTTAGGCAATCCTTCCACTTCAGCCTTCCAAGCAGCTGGAACTACCGGTATGTGCCACCATATCTGGCTAATTTTTTGATTAACTGTAGAGACAAGGTCTCACCAAGTTGCCCAGACTGGTCTTGAGCTCCTGGACACAGGCAATCCTCTTGGCTCTGCCTCCCAAAGTGCTGGGATCACAGGTGTGAGCCACCATGCCCTGCTTGGGCCTTGGTTTTGTTTTGCTCTTTTGGATCATTATAAGGATAAAATGTGTTACTTCATGAAAAGCCCATAGAGCAGAGCCTGGCACAAAAAAGACAAAAGCCAACAAGCATTGGAAATTATCATCACGTGCTGTCTCGCCTCCTTTTCACAACTGACCTGCTACAGTGTGTGCTAAAGGCTGGACATTTCCCCCTGAATTCACGTGTGGAAGATCTAACCCCCAGTACCTCAGAATGTGACTGTATTTCAAGACACGGCCTTTAAAGAGGTAAGTTAAAAGGAAGCCGTTGGGTGGACCCTAGGCCAGTCTCACTGGTGTGCTTGTCAGAGGAGGCTAGGACTCAGACACACACAGAGGGAAGACCGAGTGGAGACTCAGGGAGAAGATGGCCAACTGCAATCCGGGGACAGAGGCCGCAGGAGGAACCAGCCCTGTGACACTTTGGCCTCGGACTTCCAGTTCCAGAAATGCTGATAAATAGATCTCTGTGGTTTAAGCCCCCAGCCTGTGGTTCTTTGTTTTGGCAGCTCGAGTTGACTGATACACCTTGCTTACCCATGCGTTTCTCAAACATATTCAACTAGAGGCGTTTTCTTTCTCTCTCTCTCTTTCTTTCTTTCTTTCCTTCCTTCCTTCCTTCCTCCTTTCTTCCTCCCTCCCTCCC
>NW_007205558.1:0-888 GCF_000164805.1 Carlito syrichta | reverse complement strand
CCCACCTCTACAAGAAACACTTAAGAAAGTATTGAACACAGAAGAAAAGGAAAAAAGAACAACAATGTTCTTCACAAGAGTACAGGCAAAAGATTAAAAACACACATGATCCAACTCTAAAACCAAAAGAAAGACAACACACAAACAGGAAGAACAGCAACTCTGGAAGAACATTATGATACGGATCAACTCTCACATTTCAATAATCAGTATGAATGTGAATGGACTAAATGCACCACTAAAAAGACATAGAATGGCAAAATGGATAAAATGTCACCTGGCAACAATCTATTGCCTTCAAGAGATTCACCTCACTAGAAAGGACACACACAGACTCAAAGTAAGAGGATGAGAAACAAATTTTCAGGCGAATGGAACACAAAAGAAAGGAGGAGTCATGATCTTGATCTCAGACAAAATACCCTTTAAGCTATCAAAAATTAAAAATATACAGAAGGCCACTACATAAAGATAAAAGGTTCAATCCATCAACAAGAAATATTCATCCTAAACATATATGCACCAAACAGAGGAGCGCCAACTTTAGTAAAGCAGCTCCTAGGTAAACTAAAAAAAGATATCCACTCCAATACCATCATTGCGGGGGCCTTCAATACCCCACTCACAACCCTAGACAGATCATCAGGACAAAAGTGAGAAACGAGATATGAAACCTCAATGTGACTCTTGATTAAAAGGACTTAATAGATACCTACAGAACCCTCCATCCAAGACCACAGAATACACATTCTACTCATCACTGCATGGAACATACTCCAAGATTGACCACATACTTGGCCATAAATCAAGCATAAGCAAATTTAAAAGGACTGAAATTTTACTATGCACCTACTCAGACCACAGTGAATAAAAATAAACATTAACACC
>NW_007205557.1:0-544 GCF_000164805.1 Carlito syrichta | reverse complement strand
TCACAACCCTAGACAGATCATCAGGACAAAAGTGAGAAACGAGATATGAAACCTCAATGTGACTCTTGATTAAAAGGACTTAATAGATACCTACAGAACCCTCCATCCAAGACCACAGAATACACATTCTACTCATCACTGCATGGAACATACTCCAAGATTGACCACATACTTGGCCATAAATCAAGCATAAGCAAATTTAAAAGGACTGAAATTTTACTATGCACCTACTCAGACCACAGTGAATAAAAATAAACATTAACACCAACAAGGTCCCCCCAAAACCCACAAAGACATGGACACTAAGCAACATGATGCTAAACAACTTCTAGGTCGATGATGAAATCAAAACAGAGATCAAAAGATTCCTGGAAACAAATGAAAATGAAGAAACATCTTACCAAAATCTCTGCGATGCCTTAAAAACTGTAGTAACAGGGGAATTTATATCCCTACAAAAGCACACGAAGAAAATAGAAAGATCACAAAATAACAGCCTAATAAGCCACCTAAAAATGCTGGAAAAGCAAGACCACAAAAAACG
>NW_007205556.1:0-369 GCF_000164805.1 Carlito syrichta | reverse complement strand
ACTCTGAGCCCTGACCTCCCTATTCAGTTACAAGTACAGTCACTTTGTCCTCAGGACAGGAAGGGCGCTTAGGGCAGTCCTTTATGTAGTGCCCTTCCTCCTTGCAGTAGAAGCACTGATTTTTCCCTAACTTGGGGTGGTCCGGCTGAGGGTTCCCCAGTTTGTTGCCTGACTCAGAAGCCAATTTTTTTAGCCGCTTCTGTTTTTCCTTGGGGTCGTGGGTAGTGGCGGCTAAGAGAATTTTGGCTGATCCCTTGGTCTGCTGCTCGCTACGCCTATCCTGGCGTTCTTCCGGATTCTCTCTATTGCTAAAGGCTTTCTCAGCCACCCCCAGCAGATCCTGTAAACTTTTCTCTCCTAATCTTTCTA
>NW_007205555.1:0-1211 GCF_000164805.1 Carlito syrichta | reverse complement strand
TCCTTGCAGTAGAAGCACTGATTTTTCCCTAACTTGGGGTGGTCCGGCTGAGGGTTCCCCGGTTTGTTGTCTGACTCAGAAGCCAATTTTTTTAGCCGCTTCTGTTTTTCCTTGGGGTCGTGGGTAGTGGTGGCGAATAGAATTTTGGCTAATCCCTTGGTCTGCTGCTCGCTACGCCTATCCTGGCATTCTTCCGGACTCTCTCTATTGTTAAAGGCTTTTTTCAGCCATCCCCAGCAGATCCTGTAAACTTTTTTCTCCTAATCTTTCTACTTTCTGCAGCTTCCTTTTGATATCTGGTACTGTCTGATTAACGAACGCCATGATTACAGCCGCTTTGGTTTCTGGTGTCTCTGGATTCATTGGGCTGTATTGACGGAAGGCTTCCATAATATGCTCCAAAAATGCAGCTGGGCTCTCTTTCCTGTCCTGCCTTATGTTATATACCTTAGCCAAATTAGTGGGCTTACGAGCAGCTGCCCGGAGACCTGCCATCAGAGCCTGACGGTAGACACGGAGTTTTTCCTTACCTTCTGCTATGTTAAAATCCCATCCAGGTTGGGAAAGGGGAAAGGCTGCATTTATAAGATCAGATTGGTGGTGGGCTGTCCATCAACTCCCAGAACCAGCTTCCGGGTCTCCGTTTGTATTCTTTCTTTCTCTTCAGTGGTGAATAATACCTGTAAAAGCATCTGGCAATTATCCCAGATAGGCTGGTGGGTAAAGAGAATGCTTTCCAGCAAGTTAATCAGCCCTCTAGGATTCTCAGAGAAAGTAGCAGTTTGCATTTTCCAATTGTATAGATCACTAGTGGAAAACGGCCAATAATGCATGGGTTGGTTCCCAGCCTCATCTGGGGGCCCAGCCTCTCTCGGTGGCAAGATCACCATGGAATTGGCCAGGGCCACTCCAGGACCAGCCACCCTGGCAACTCTCCTTCTTGTCTTTTTTGGCTGGTCCATCCATTTCTCTTTTCTGCTTCCCCTCCCCAGCTGCTCCTGGCTCCTCCTTCGCAGCAGCAGTGGTGGCAGCTTGGGGCGTTGGCAGGGCTGAAGGTCTAGGGGGAGCTGACTGGTATGGGGGGGAAAGTCATCTCTTCCAAAGTTAGAATCAGGTAGAACGGGGTAAAAAGGGTTCTTTGGGGACTTTATGGAAGGGATTCTGCTTCTCGTGAGGTTGTGACGACAAACTCTCCAGCGGCTCCAAAGTTT
>NW_007205554.1:0-723 GCF_000164805.1 Carlito syrichta | reverse complement strand
CCAACTCGGGGTCTCAGGCCATCCACTCGCTTCGGCCTCCCAGAATGCCGTGATGACTGGTGTGAGCCCCTGTACCTGCCCTCCACACCCCTCTTGGGACCCCACCATGAGGCCTGCTCTCTTCTGTTGACCCGGGACCCCAGAGAGGCCTACCAGAGTCAGGCACTGAACCCTCGCATGGGGAAGAGCCTGATGCAGGGGCAAGTTTCCTCTGGGGCACCCACCGCTCCACCTGCCTTGTTCCCCAGGGTGTAAGCACTCTCTTCACCCAGGAGTCAGCAAGGGGAAAGGGAAGGCCTGATTCTCAAACCATCAGGGGTTCGGGGATTGTGGGTCAACTCATGCCTGTCTCCTCAGCATTCAGGGAGTCCGAGATGGAAAGATGGCTGTAGCCCAGGAGCTCAAGATCAGGTTGGACACCATAGCAACCCCCCACATCGACCTCAAGCAAAACCCAGAAAACATTGGGTGAGAGCTGGCCTCGGTGGAAGGATCGACTCTGGGTCAGAGTTCAAGGGCAGGCACAAAGACCAGGATGTTTAACAAATGGAAAGCCTGTGATCCCAGCAGTTTGGGAGGACCAGGCCAAGAGGATGGCCAGATTTGGGCAGTTTGAGAGCAACCCAGGCAATCTAGTGAGGAAGGAAAAGAAAGAAAGAAAGAAAGAAAGAAAGAAAGAAAGAAAGAAAGAATGAAAGAAAGAAAGAAAGAAAGAAAGAAAGA
>NW_007205553.1:0-1067 GCF_000164805.1 Carlito syrichta | reverse complement strand
GTGGCTGTATTCTCCAGGCGAGCAGGCCCAGCCACCCAGGGGCCACTCTGGTTTTGTGGCTCAGGTACTGCCGGGGGCACGGTCTCCCAGCTTCTCTGTCTCTCTCGCAGATCCAAAGACGTGTCTCTCATCGCAGAGTCTGTCCGAACGGCCATGATGCTTCGAGCCAAGTTCCCCAGGATGGTGGCAGGGTTTGACCTGGTAACTCACTGTGAACCCCTGTTTCTCCTGGGCTGTAGTGCCAGAGGCATGTGGCGAGGTCCTTGTGGGCCCTGGGGCAGCTCTTTGTGAAGGGAACGCCATGTGCCTGGCGGTGCCACTGAATCCCTAGGGCCAGACTCAGGCCACAGAGCCGAAGGCCTGGTCAGAGTTCAGCCCTGACCTTATTTGGGGGCCTGTGGGGGACAGCAGTCACCGGGGAAGGGAGAGCAGAGGGCCAGATGGCTGAAGAGAAAGTTCCAGGGAGTTTGGATAATCATTTTGGGCTTGCTCCCTGTTCTTCTGCTTTGTGCTTTTTTATTTTTTTTTTTGAGTTGGAGTCTCACTCTGTCACCCAGGCTGGCTGGAGTGCAGTGGCATGCTCATGGCCACTGCAGCCTCGACCCACTGGGCTCAGGCAATCCTTCCGCCTCAGCCTTCCAAGTAGCCGGAACTACAGGCACATGTCACCACACCCGGCTAATTTTTGATTCGTTATGGAGATGCGGTCTCGCCAAGTTGCCGGGGCTGGTCTTGCACCCGCGGGCTCAGGCAATCCTCTCGCCTTGGCCTTCCAAAATGCTGGGATTACAGGCTGAGCCACCAAGCCTGGCCGGCTCATTGTCAAAAGACTGTGTGACCAAGGTCCTAAGCGGTAATGCAGGGTACAAGGCAGGTTCCCAGGCTGCAGGGTATACCCCCTCCTCTCTGACCTGCAGGTGGGACACGAGGACACTGGCCACCCCTTGTCCGACTACTGGGAGGCTCTGACGATTCCAGCCAAGCGTGGTGTTCATTTGCCTTATTTATTCCACGCCGGAGAGACAGGTGAGTCCAGCAGGGAGCAGCAGGGGTGGTCGGCAGGAAAG
>NW_007205552.1:0-698 GCF_000164805.1 Carlito syrichta | reverse complement strand
AGGGTA
Source organism: Carlito syrichta (assembly GCF_000164805.1). Classification (NCBI taxonomy): domain Eukaryota; kingdom Metazoa; phylum Chordata; class Mammalia; order Primates; family Tarsiidae; genus Carlito; species Carlito syrichta. Next base: position 692 of record NW_007205552.1, on the reverse strand, counting down.
TACCCCCTCCTCTCTGACCTGCAGGTGGGACACGAGGACACTGGCCACCCCTTGTCCGACTACTGGGAGGCTCTGACGATTCCAGCCAAGCGTGGTGTTCATCTGCCTTATTTCTTCCACGCCGGAGAGACAGGTGAGTCCAGCAGGGAGCAGCAGGGGTGGTCGGCAGGAAAGCGCCACCTCATCACTCAAGAGCGCTGCTGGGTGCACGCACACCTGTAATCCCAGCACTTTGGGAGGCCAAGGCCAGAGCATTGCTTAAACCCATGAGTTCGAGACCAGCCTGGGCAACATAGCGAGACGTTGCCTTAGCAGCAACAAATGAGCCGGGCACAATGGCAAGATCTGTAGTCCTATCTACTCCAGAGGCTGAGGTGGGAGGATTGCCAGAGCCCAGGAGGTCAAGGCTGTGGTGAGCTGGGGTCATGACACTGCCCATTGGCCTGGGTGACAGAGTGAGACCACAATTCAAAAAATATTTTTTTACAAATTTTTATTTATTCTTTTGTTTTAGATAGGAAAATATAGTTTATTTAAAAAGTAAATTAGAAGCCGGGCTCGGTGGCTCAGCCTGTAATTCCGCGCCTTTGGGAGGCTGAGGTGTGTGGATTGCTTGAGCCCGCAGGTTCGAGACCCACCTGGGCAGCGAGACCTCATCTCTACAATAAATCAAAAATTAGCCGGTCGTGGTA
>NW_007205551.1:0-760 GCF_000164805.1 Carlito syrichta | reverse complement strand
TCCGCCTCAGCCTTCCGAGTAGCCGGAATTACAGGCATGTGCTACCACGCCCGGCTGATCCCTCCAGGCTTTTACGGTTCACCTTGATAAGTCCAGAGTTGTTAGTACCTATACATTAGCCAAGTGACCAGCAGAGCATGGTCTAGAACTTGCGTTTCAGCCACATTTATCGATAGCAACATTTTTCAGTCCAGACTTTCTAGTGCCAGGTACAGAGGAATCTCATAACTTTTATCAGTAGGACCTAGTAGAAGTGTTAATCAAACTTGCCATAGAGTAAGGGAGTTTACAAGGCCTAAGACATCATGCATTACCCAAAAGTTATATAAATCACAAAACTTATGATTACACTGATACAAAAGTTATACAAATCACAAGGCTTACTATTACATTGATACCATATTATTTAAAATTCTAACCACTCAGAAAAGGGGAGTAAATGAGATTTGCATCTTTCAGTTGATTGGGCTTAGACTACAGGGACGTCAAGGATTCCCTGAAAGCTACTCACTGGGAGTGCATAGGAGATAAGGGGAAACACACCTTTTATTAGCTCTCAGGAATACTGCTCCGGAGTATACAGAAGTGCTTGAGCCTTTGCCATGCCCTTCTCTAGGGGCTGTCACTATATGAACAGACATTAGCAGGTCTCTGTACCAGCATGATCACAGCTACCACAACCTTGACCTGCCTAGCTCAATTGATTTTTCCATCACAGTCTTCCAAGTTGCTGGAACTACGCACACTGTCACGTCCATCT
>NW_007205550.1:0-466 GCF_000164805.1 Carlito syrichta | reverse complement strand
CTTAGCTAACTAGTCGGCTAGCAACTCAGCTAGCTGGTGAGCTAACTAGTGGGCTACATCACTTTCCATCAGGTCAGCTAACTAGTCGGCTCGCTCACCTGCTAACAGGTAAGTAAACAACTCAGTGTGCTTGCCAGCCCGCAGGTCAACTAACTTGTCAGCTCACTTTCAGGCCAACAAGTCAGCTAAATAGTCGACTTGCTCGCCAGCAGACTACTTAAATCACCTCACCAGTCAGGTGACTCACCAGGTGACTAGTTATGGCAGTGCATGTGTCATCTCATTTGCCGGCTGAATAGTTATTTCAACTGACCAGTTGGCTCACTCACCAGCTAACTAGTTAAGTCAGCTCACCTGTCGAATCCCACTCTGGCCGACTAGTTAAGTCAGCTAACCAGTCAGCTTGCTAGCTGGTCAACTAGTTAAGTCAGCTAACCAATCGGCCAAAGAGTGGGCCAACTTGGCA
>NW_007205549.1:0-764 GCF_000164805.1 Carlito syrichta | reverse complement strand
GTCAACTAACTTGTCAGCTCACTTTCAGGCCAACAAGTCAGCTAAATAGTCGACTTGCTCGCCAGCAGACTACTTAAATCACCTCACCAGTCAGGTGACTCACCAGGTGACTAGTTATGGCAGTGCATGTGTCATCTCATTTGCCGGCTGAATAGTTATTTCAACTGACCAGTTGGCTCACTCACCAGCTAACTAGTTAAGTCAGCTCACCTGTCGAATCCCACTCTGGCCGACTAGTTAAGTCAGCTAACCAGTCAGCTTGCTAGCTGGTCAACTAGTTAAGTCAGCTAACCAATCGGCCAAAGAGTGGGCCAACTTGGCAGCCAACAATTTAGGTCAGCAAAATATTCATCTGACTATTTAGGTCAGCTAACTATTCGGCCAACTAGTTGACTGAATAATTAGATCAGCAAACTAGCCAGCCAACTACTTAACAGAGTTAACTATGGGACCAACTCCTCAGCCAAATAGTTATCCAAGCTAAATAGTCGGCTGATTAGTCGACCAACTTGTTAAGCCAGCTAACAGGTGGGCTGTGAAGGCAGCCAACGTGTTAACCCACCTAACTAGTCAGCCAACTCATCAGAAAACAAGTTAAGTTACCTTGTTAATTCGTTAACCAACTAGTTAAGTCAGCTATTTTACTTGTTTACCAACTAGTTAAAACAACTCATTAAATCAGCTAGCTATCTCATAAGCTAACAAGTTATGTCAGCTAGCTAAGTGAGCTAGCTAACTAGCTAGCTAGGTAATTCAGCTAGCTA
>NW_007205548.1:0-386 GCF_000164805.1 Carlito syrichta | reverse complement strand
CAAAAAAAAAAAAAAAAAAAAGCATGGATGGAACATATAGAAAACTCCCCAGCAAAATTCAGACTTAAACCAAACATATCAATGATTACATTAAATATAAATGGACTACCAAATATTTCAACTAATGGCAGAGATGATTAGACTGGATTATTATTATTATTATTATTATTTTAGTTGGCATCTTACTCTGTCACCCAGACTGGACACATTCTGCACTGATACAGTCACAGGTCACTGCAGCCTTGACTTCCTGGGCTCAGGCAATCCTTCCGCCTCAGTCTCCTAACTAGCTGGGACTATAGATGCTCACCACCGTGCCCTACAATTTTTTTTTTATTTTTTGTAGAGATAAGGTCTCATTATGTTGCCCAGGCTGACCTCGGCTC
>NW_007205547.1:0-581 GCF_000164805.1 Carlito syrichta | reverse complement strand
TAGAATGGAATGGAATGAAGGGGAATGGAATGGAAGGGTTTGCATAGGAAAGGTGAGGAGTGGAATGGAATGGAATGGAGAGGAATGGAATGGAATGGAGTGAAATGGAGAGGGATTGAATGGAGTGGAATGGAATGGATTGCAGAGGATTAGAAAGGAGAGGAATGGAATAGGCTGGTGTGGAAAGGAGTCGAAAGGAATGGAAAGAAATGCAATGGAATGGAAAGGAATAGAGTTAATATACTGGAGTGGAGGGAACAGGAATGGAAAGGAGGGGAGTGTAATGGAAAAAAATGGAATGGAATGGAATGGAGAGTAATCGAATGGAACGGAATTCAATGGAAAGGAATGGTGTGGAATGGAATGGAGTGGAGTGGAATGGAATGGTATTGAATGGAATGAAACAGAATGGAATGGAAAGGAATGTCGACGAATGGAATGGAATGAAAATGAGTGAAATGGAGTTGAATGGAGAGGAATGGAATGGAGAGGAATGGAATGGATTGGAATGGAATGGAGTGGAATTGAATAAAATTTGATAGAATGGAACTGATCGGAGTGCAATGGAATGGAATGGAATG
>NW_007205546.1:0-695 GCF_000164805.1 Carlito syrichta | reverse complement strand
GCCCCCTTAAAAGTTCAGCATTGAAACCCACGGGCACAAGCACTCACTTCCCCCTCTGGACGCCCCCAGCCAGGCAGAAACGTGAACATTCCCGCTTGACCACTCACTTGGGCTGGGTGCTGTGGCCATCTGAAGGATCTGCACCAAACCATCCGAACTCGGGCGACGAGGTCCACCAAGGACCCTGCACCCACCCCCCCAACCCAGGCAGCGAGGTCCACTGTGGGTTTCCAACCAAGGTGGCGAGGTTCACGGGCCCTGCATCCTCTGAACCCGGGCAGTGAGGTCCACGGTGGGCTCCCAACTCTCTGAACTCGGGGAGTGAGACCACTGTGGGCCCTGCTCCCTTTGAACCCAGGCGGCGAGGTCCATTGCGTCTCCCCACCCTTCCATCCCAGGCGGCGAGGTCTACAGTGGGTGCCCTACTCTCCAAACCCTGGTGGCGAGGTCCGCGGTGGGCTCCCAACTCTCCGAACTCGGGTGGTGAGACCACCACGGGCCCCAGCACCCTCGGAACCCGGGTGGTGAGATTCAATGCGGGCCCCGAACCCTCCAAACCTGGGATGTGAGACCCATCGCTGTCCACTGTACCCTCCGTTCCCAGGCAGCTAGGTCCACAGTGGGTGCCCTGCTATCCGAACTCGGATGGAAAGACCACCTGGGTCCCGCTCCCTCTAAACCGGGTGGTGAGGTCC
>NW_007205545.1:0-665 GCF_000164805.1 Carlito syrichta | reverse complement strand
ATCCCAGGCGGCGAGGTCTACAGTGGGTGCCCTACTCTCCAAACCCTGGTGGCGAGGTCCGCGGTGGGCTCCCAACTCTCCGAACTCGGGTGGTGAGACCACCACGGGCCCCAGCACCCTCGGAACCCGGGTGGTGAGATTCAATGCGGGCCCCGAACCCTCCAAACCTGGGATGTGAGACCCATCGCTGTCCACTGTACCCTCCGTTCCCAGGCAGCTAGGTCCACAGTGGGTGCCCTGCTATCCGAACTCGGATGGAAAGACCACCTGGGTCCCGCTCCCTCTAAACCGGGTGGTGAGGTCCTGCACCCACCCCTTGAACCCAGGCGGTAGGTCCACTGTGGGTTCAGGTCCTCCGAGCCCAGATGGCGAGATTCACAGGCCCTGCCTCCTCTGAACTCGGGCAGCAAGGTGCACAGTGGGCTCCCTACTCTCCGAAATCAGGCGGCGAGACCACCGTGGGCATCGCTCCTTCCGAACTCTGGCAGCAAGGCCCAACGCTGCTCCCCACACTCCAATCCCGGCGGCGAGGTCCACAGTGGGCTCTCTACTCTCCAAACTCTGGCAGCGAGACCACCACGGATCCTGCACCCTCTGAACCCGGACAGCGAGATCCACAGTTCCCCGCCCGCCTCTGATCCCGGTGGCGAGGCCCGCCACTGTGG
>NW_007205544.1:0-1095 GCF_000164805.1 Carlito syrichta | reverse complement strand
AGTCAGCTGGACAACTAGGTAGCTAGCTAGTTAAGTCAGCTAGTTAAGTCAGCTGGCTAGCCAGCCTGTTAGCTAGATAGAGATCTAGTTAACTCAGTTGGCTATCCAGCTGACTAGCAGGTTAATTCAGTTAAGAAAGCTGGCAAGCCAACTGACAAGGGAGGTAGCTAGCTAGTTAGACAGCTAGATAGATTCCTGGCTAGTTAGTGATGTCTGTGTGTTAAGTCAGCTGGCTTGCCAACTGTCTAGCTGTTTAAGTCAGCAAGTTTAGTCAGCTGTCTAGCCAGCTGGCCAGAAAAGTAGCTAGCTAGATAAGTCAGCATGCTAGCCAGCAGACTAGCAGTTCAAGTCAGCTAGTTAAGTCAGCTGGTTAGCCTGCTGGCTAGGTAGGTAGCTAGCTAGTTAAATGAGCTGGCTACCCAGCTTGCAAACTTAAGTCAGCTAGGTAAGTCAGCTGGCTAGCAAGCTGGTTAGTTAGAGAGCCAGCTAGTTAAGTCAGGTGTCTAGGCAGCTGACTAGGTGTTTAAGTCAGCTAGTTAAGTCAGCTGGCCACAAGCTTGCTAGCTAGGTAAGACAGCTCATTAAGTCAGTTAGCTATCCAGCTGGTTAGCTACTTAAAATGCTAGTCAAGTCAGATGGCTATCCCTCTGGCTAGCTAGTTATTTCAGCTACTTAAATCAGCTGGCTAGCTATGAAGCTAGCTATATAAGTCAGCTAGTGATATCAGCTAGATAGCTAGTTAAGTCAGTTAGTTAAGCCAGCTGGCTAGCTAGATAGCTAGCTAGGGAGCTAGATAATTGAACCAGGTAGCTAGGCCAGCTGGCTAGTTAGGTAGCTAGCTGGTTAATTCAGCTAGTTAAGTAAGCTTGCTAGCTAGTTACATCAGCGATTTAACTCAGCTGGCTAGCCAGCTGGTAGCTGTGTGCCTAGATAATTAAGACAACTCACTAGACAGTTAGCTAGCTAGTTAAGTAACTTTGTTAAGTCAACTCACTAGCAAGCTGGAGAGCTAGGTAGCTAGGTAGTTTAGTCAGCTGGCAAGACAGCAGGCTACGGAGGTAGCTAGCTAGCTAATTCAGCTTTCTATCCAGCTTA
>NW_007205543.1:0-566 GCF_000164805.1 Carlito syrichta | reverse complement strand
CCAGGCGGGTCTCGAACTCACGGGCTCAGGCAGTCCACTCACCTCAGCCTCCCAAAGGCATGGGATTACAGGCTGAGCCACTGAGCCCGGCTCTGTATATATCAATTAAGTCCATTGGTCAAGAGTCACAATAAGGTTCTGGATCTCCTTGCTGATTTTTTGTCCTGATGGTGTGTCTAGAGTTGTGAGTGGGGTATTAAAGTTCCCAGCTATGATAAAGTTAGAATCTATATCTTTTTAAAGTTTGCCTAGACACTGCTTTATGAAAGTTGCACATATATGCACCCAAAATCCTCCTATGTTGGGTGCATATATGTTAGGATGGATATTTCTTATTGATGAATTGAACCTTTTATCATTATGTAGTGACCTTGTGCATCTTTTTAAAATTTTAATAGCTTTTTTTAGTGTAATTATATATATATATTTTATAATCAATATTTTTTGTTATGATATTGTGGGGTACAGTTAAGGGTTAGGTATACAAATACATTTTGTTCAGGCATCCTTGTTGATAAGAGGTGTTTCCCTGTCCCCAGACAGATATTTATTACCGTTAATCCCAT
>NW_007205542.1:0-658 GCF_000164805.1 Carlito syrichta | reverse complement strand
CACTCACCTCAGCCTCCCAAAGGCGCGGGATTACAGGCTGAGCCACCAAGCCTAGCTTATTTTTTATTTATTGTAGAGATGAGGTCTCACCAAGTTGCTCGGGCTGTTCTCGAACCCCCAGGCTCAGGCAATCCATTCACCTCGGCCTCCCAAAGTGCTGGTATTACAGGCTAAGCCACCACATCTGGCCTTTAAAACTTTTTGTAGAGACAAGTTCTTGCTATGTTGCTCAGGTTTGTCTCAAATTCCTGACCTCAAATAATTCTCCTGCCTTGGCCTCCCTGAAATTACGGGTGAGAACCATTGTGTCCAGGTCTATGGTAACCATTTCGCTCTCTCTCTCTCTCTCTCTCTCTCTCTCTCTCTCTCTGTCAGAGTCTCACTCTGTCACTCTGTTGCCCAGGCTGGAATGCAGTGGCACACTCACGGCCACCCCAACCCAGCGTTGACCTGCTGGGCTCAGGTGATCCTTCTGCCTCAACCTTCCAAGGAGCTGGAACTACGGCTCAGGCAGTCCTCTCACCTCTGTCTCCCAAAGTGCTGGGATTACAAACTTGAGCCACCACGCCTGATCTTCTTTTTTTTTTTGAGTTGAAGTCTCACTCTGACACCCAGGCTGGAGGGCAGTGACACGCTCCTGGCCACCACAGCCTCGACC
>NW_007205541.1:0-807 GCF_000164805.1 Carlito syrichta | reverse complement strand
TCAGCTACTTTAGTCAGCTGGCTATTCAGCTGTATAGCTAGTTAAGTCAGCACATTAATTAAGTTGTCTAGCCAGCTGGCTAGCTTGTTAAAAATGTATTTACATCAGATGGGCAGCCAGATGGCTCGCTAGTTATTTCAGCTGAGTTTAGTGACCTGACGAGCTAGGAAACGAGCTAGTTAAGTCAGCTAGATATGTGAATTAGCTAGCTAGTTAAGTCAGCTAGTTAGGTGAGCTAGCTAGTCAGCTTGCTAGCTAGGTAGCTAGCTAGTTATGTCAGCAGTCTAGCAACCTGGCTAGCTAGTTAAGTCACCTAGTTAAGTCAGCTGACTAGCCACCTGGCTAGGTAGGTGGCTTTTTGATTAAGTCAGCTGGTTAGACAGCTGGCTAGCTAGATAAGTTACCTAGTTAATTCAGCTGAATAACCAGCTGGCTAGCTATGTAGCCAGCTAGTAAATTCAACTGGCTAGAAAGCAGGCCAGCTTGTTATGACAGTTAGTTAAGTCAACTGGCTAGCAAGTTGGCTAGCTAGGTAGTGACTTAATTGTCAGTTGGCTAGTCAGTTTCCTAGCTAATTAAGTCACCTAGTTAAATCAGATGGCTATGTAGGTGGCTATAGAGGTAGAGAGCTAGTTAAGTCAGCTGGCTAGGCAGCTTGATAACTAGTTAAGTAAGCTAGTTTAGTCACCTGGCTGGCCAGCTGCCTTGATTGTTAATCAACTACTTAAGTCAGCTGGCTAACCAGAAAGCTAGGTAGTGAAGTCACCTCATTAAGTCTGTTGCCTAGCCAACTCGCTAGCTAGTTAA
>NW_007205540.1:0-869 GCF_000164805.1 Carlito syrichta | reverse complement strand
GGCTGTGGTGGCCGGGAGCAGCCACTGCACTCCAGTCTGGGTGACAGAGTGAGACTCCAACTCAAAAAAAAAAGTATACTCTTGTGTTAAACTTTTAGTTTAAATATTAAGCAATGTTGCCATTACTTACATAAGAACTTAAGTGTAAAAGCATTCTCAGACCAAATTTAATTGAATTTAACAGAGCTTACAGAAACAAATAAGGGTCAGCTTTATCTAACACTGCTGGGAGCTTTATCTTCACAGCAGTTCTACCAGCTTTTAATACAAGATGTATTTGTGTGATTATTGGCTTAGTGTTTCTTTCTCCCATAAGAGAGCAAGCTCTGACTCTTTAATATTTAGTGCTTGCCAAATGCCCTGAAAAAATAGCATACATGATATTGAGGTGAGGTTCCCATCTCCTCCAAGGCCAAGAAAGAATGTGTATGGACTTACCACTCTCATTACCACCACTCCAAGCAAGAGGCTCAGAAGAGTTGGCTAATCCTTTCTTCCAGCCATCCACACTAGATACCACCTAGTTATCCCAAATTGGCAAGATTAAGTTTGTCCCTACTGACAAGAGTGAGGACTTGATATCTGAGTTATGCAAAATACTCTTCCTTTCTTTTTTTAAAATTTGTGTAATCAAGACTGTAACCTGTGAAATTTGAATCCAATACACAAAACATTCCAGAGCAATGCTACCTCCTCATACCATGAAAAATTTACTCAATCACTGGAAGTCAGGAGAGGATTCCCAGAAATGGCGTTACTTGAGCTCAAAATACGAAAAGACAAATATAGGCTTCCGGGGCAAGATGGCAATGGGGCAGCTTTGTCTGTGAAACTCTCCACCGAGGAGAATGCAAAGAGACTCTGATTCT
>NW_007205539.1:0-754 GCF_000164805.1 Carlito syrichta | reverse complement strand
CCACTCACCTCAGCCTCCCAAAGGCGCGGGATTACAGGCTAAGCCACCGAGCCCGGCTATGATAGAGTTTTTTAAGGATATATTGTTCTAGAAATGAAGCCCTGTGGTTAGACAAGAGTATGGGGATTGTTATGGGTGAGGGTAGTAGAACACAGTAGGAAAAAAGAGAGACCTTGTGGAGCAGGGCAGAAAACAACTATAAAAGTGCCTGAACAGTATCCAGCATGTAGTGAGCAATACATGAATGGGAACTGGTATTGCTGCTGTGGCTGTGGTGTGGGCTGGAATGGTGATGCTGTGGTATGGTGTGTGGTGTGTGATTTGATGGAGTGGAATGTGATGGGGTGTGGGGTGTGGAGTGTTATGCTGGTGGTGGTGTGGTGATAGTGGTATAGTGGTGTGGTGTATGGATTGAGTGAGGTAGGGTGTGGTGTGCTGTGATGATGGTGGGATGGATGGTATGTGGAGTAGGGTGTGGTGTGTGTTGCAGTGTGGTGGTGGTGTGTGTTGTGATGGTGTTGTATGGTATGTGGTTGGTGGTGTGGTGTATTGTGGCATGGTAGTGGTATGTGATATGGTATGCAATTTCTACTTTTTTTGCCACTGATTGCCTGCTGATAATACAGGAGTTCCTACTATTTTGACCTAATGCACACACTACTGTTTCTATGTTTAATATTTAAGGAAGACTGTGTGTGTGTGTGTGTGTGTGTGTGTGTCAGAGTCTCACTCTGTTGCACAGGCTGGAGTGCAG
>NW_007205538.1:0-438 GCF_000164805.1 Carlito syrichta | reverse complement strand
CACTGCATTTAATTCCATTCCATTCCATTTTTTCCCTTTAATTCCTCTCCATTCCATTCCTCTCCATTCCATTCCATCCACTCTAGTGCATTCCATTCCTCTCCATTCCATTCCATTCTATTCCATTCCATTCCATTTTACTCTATTCCATGCCTCTCCATTCCATACCACTGCATTCCATTCCAGTCCACTCCTTTACTTTCCATTTCATTGCATTCTATTCTTTTATATTCCAATCCTCTCTATTCTATTCTTCTCCATTCTATTCCTCTCCATTCCATTATTCTCCATGCTTTTATCTCCATTCCATTTCATTCCAAGTCATTAAATTCTATACCATTCCTCTCCATTTCTTTCCATTCCATTCCTCTCCATTCAATTACTTTCCACTATTCCATTTCATTCCTCTTCATTATATTCCATTTCTTTCCATTTCAT
>NW_007205537.1:0-521 GCF_000164805.1 Carlito syrichta | reverse complement strand
GGGCTTGGCTTCTACCTCACAGGGCAGCTGTGGCAAGCCCCTGCCTCCTTTAGGGTCTTTCTTTCCCCACACAGTGCCCATGAGAGGAGGGAGGGGCTGCCATTTCCACCAGGGTCACCTCTGGGCACTGACAGTCCTCACCCCATCTCACCTTTGGGAGGCCTCCATCCGTCAACCATCAAGGCACCTCCCAGGGGAGAGGGGACCCAGGCCTTCTGGATGCTGAGGATATTACTCACCCAGGGGCTCATTTAGGTCCAGAAGAGAGGATCTGGGGTCCTGCTGGCTCCCTGGGGCTGGTCCTCCCGTCAGAAGGAAGCTCTGTAGGAGAGAGACAAAGCCACCACCATCATCATGACCATCATCAAGATGCAAGAAATGGAGAGGCATGGTGGCTCACGCCTATAATCCCAGCACTTTGGGAGGCTAAGGCAGGAGGATTGCTTGGGGCTGGGAGTTTGAGACCAGCCTGGACACTATAGACCTCGTCTCTATGGAAAAAAAAAAAAAAAATAGCCAGG
>NW_007205536.1:0-689 GCF_000164805.1 Carlito syrichta | reverse complement strand
TTACTCTTCACACCATTCTATTCCACTCCATTCCATTGCATTAATTCCACTCCCTTCAATTCCATTCCTCTTCATTCCATTCCACTCCAATCCATTCTGTTCCGTTCTTCTCCATTCCATTTTATTTCATTCCATTCCATTGCATTCCTCTCCATTCAATTCTTCTCTATTCCCGTCCATTCCATTCCATTCCTCTTCATACCTTTAAATTCATTACCATTCCATTCCATTCCATTGTAATCCATTCCTCTCCATTCCATTCCTATCCATTCTATTCTATTCCATCCCATTAAATCCATTCCATTCCTCTCCAGTCAATTCCACTCCAATCCATTCCTTTCCATTCCAATCCTTCCATTCCATTCCATTCTATTCCTCTCCATTCAATTCCTATCCATTCCATTCCATTGCATTCCATTCCATTCCATTTCATTCCTCTCAATTACATTCAATTATTCTCCTTTCCCATCCATTCAATTCCTCTCCATTCCATTCCTCTGCATTCCACTCCATCCATACCATTCCTCTCTATTCCATTGCATTCCTCTACATTCCATTCCATTACACTCCATTTCATTCCTCTACATTCCATTCCATTACACTCCATTTCATTCCTCTACATTCCATTCCATTCCACTCCATTTCACTCCACTCCATTCCATTCCACTCCACTCCATTCTATTCCATAT
>NW_007205535.1:0-780 GCF_000164805.1 Carlito syrichta | reverse complement strand
GGAATGGAATGGAATGGAATAGAATGGAGTAGAATGGAATGGAATGGAGTAGAATAGAAAGGAATATAGAGGAATATAATGGAATGGAAACAATTGGAAATGAATGGAGAGGGATGGAAGAGAATTTAATGAAATGGAATGGAATGCAATGGAATGGTATGGAATGGAGAGGAATGGATGGTATGGAGAGGAAAGAAATGGAATGAAGTGGAATGAAAGGGAATGGAATTGAAAGGGGAGGCATGGAATGGAATGCAATGGTGAGAAATGTAATGAAATGGAATGGAATGGAATAGAGAGGACTGGAACGGAACGGAGAGAATGGAATGGAGTGGAATGGAGAGGAATGGAATGGAATGGAATGGAATAGAATGGAGTAGAATGGAATGGAATGGAGTAGAATAGAAAGGAATATAGAGGAATATAATGGAATGGAAACAATTGGAAATGAATGGAGAGGGATGGAAGAGAATTTAATGAAATGGAATGGAATGCAATGGAATGGTATGGAATGGAGAGGAATGGATGGTATGGAGAGGAAAGAAATGGAATGAAGTGGAATGAAAGGGAATGGAATTGAAAGGGGAGGCATGGAATGGAATGCAATGGTGAGAAATGTAATGAAATGGAATGGAATGGAATGGAATAGAGAGGAATGGAACGGAACGGAGAGAATGGAATGGAGTGGAATGGATAGGAATGGAATGGAATGGAATGGAGAGGAATGGAATGGAATGGAATGAAATGTAATGGAATGGAGAGGAATTGAATGGAGTGGAA
>NW_007205534.1:0-781 GCF_000164805.1 Carlito syrichta | reverse complement strand
TGAGAAGAAAAGTCAGGTAAGAATCAAGTGAAAGTAAAGTGGCAGAAGAGATGACTAAGTTTTCAGGAGGAAGTCACCAACAATAGAAAAGGGTTTTTTGTTTTGTTTTGTTTTGCTTTGTTTTTTGGAGTGAGAGTCTCTGTCGCCCAGGCAGGAGTGCACTGGCACACCGCAGGCTCCACCTGCTGGGTTCCGGCGATATTTCCGACTGTCTTCTAAGTAGCTGGAACTACAGGTGTGTGTCACCACAACTGGATAATTTTTTTTTTTTTTTGAGTTGGAGTCTCACTCTGCTGCCCAGGCAGGAGTGCACTGGCACTCATGGCCACCACAGGATCGAGCTGCTAGGTTTAGGCAATCCTTCCGCCTCAGCCCTCCAATTAGCTGGAACTACAGACGCACACCACCACGCCCAACTAGTTTTTGTGATTTACTGCAGAGATGAGGTCTCACCAAGTTGCCCAGGCTGGTCTCAAACCCCCAGGGCTCAGGCAATCCTCTCGCCTTGGCCTCCCAAAGTGCTGGGATTATAGGTTGAACCACCGGTCTAGACTTTTTTTCCATTTATCGTAGAGACAAGGTCTCACCAAGTTGCCCAGGCTGGTCTCAAACGCCTGGGTCCAGGCAATCAGTGCTAGGATTACAGACATGAGTCACCATGCCTGGCCAGAAAAGGTTTCATTTATTTATTTATTTTGAGTTGGAGTCTCACTCTGTCGCCCACACTGGAGTGCAGTGGCCGCTCCCAACCACCACAGCCTCAACCTGCTGGGCTCCAGCG
>NW_007205533.1:0-315 GCF_000164805.1 Carlito syrichta | reverse complement strand
GCGGTGGCCGGGAGCGTGCCACTGCACTCCAGTCTGGGCAACAGAGTGAGACTCCAACTCTTAAAAAAAAAAAATAGAAAACCTTGAAACTCGTAAAACCTTTCAAGAATTGAAATGTTAAAAAATTTTCCCACAAAGAAAACTACAGATCTAGATGGTCACACTAGACATTCTATCAAATTTTCAAGAGAGAAATAATATCAATCTTACATTTCTTTTTTATTTTTATTTTATTTATTTTATTTTTAATTTTTATTTTTTGAGTCGGAGTCTCACTCTGTCACCCAGACTGGAGTGCGGTGGCCGCTCCCGGCC
>NW_007205532.1:0-900 GCF_000164805.1 Carlito syrichta | reverse complement strand
TATACAAGTTTTGCTTTAATGCATATTTTAATGTATGTGTATACACATACGAAAATAGTGTATATATTCTATATATATATATATATACTTTCTCTATATATATACGTGTGTGTACATATTTGTCTTCCTGTGCAGGTATTCTACTGACAAAAGTGCTGTTGTGTGTCATATTTATCTTTAAAATTACCTCTGTGTTGAGTGGATTAAATGAATTGTTTCTACCAAAACTGGTTTCTTCAATATACCAAAGTAGAAAATGTTACAAATATATAATTTATTTTAAATTAAAAAACATTTTTATTTAAAAATGTATTTGAGCAATGCAGTGTGGCTCAGCCTGTAGTCCCAGCACTTTGGGAGGCCGAGGCAAGAGAAATGCCTGAGCCTGGGTTTTGAGACCAACCAGGTCAACTTGTTGAGAACTCATTTCATCTCTACAATAAATCACAAAAACTAGCCAGGTGTGGTGGCGTACATCTGTAGTTCCAGCTACTTGGAAGGCTGAGGCGGAAGTATCACCTAAACCTAGAAGTTTGAGGCTGCGGTGACTGGGAGTATGCCACTGCACTCCAGCCTGGGCAACAAGAGTGAGACTCCAACTCAAAAATAATAATAATAATAAATGTGTTTGAGCCCAGCTGGTTGATGTTGGGGTGGCCGTGAGCATACCACTCCACTTCAGCCTGTGTGATGGAATGAGACCCCAACTCAAAAAAATTAAAAATTAAAATGTGTTAAATGTGACTAGCATATTAAACTCAACAACAAATGAACACTATTGTTAAAATCTAAGAAAGAGTATTTAAAGTTAAAAATATATTAAGTAAATATTAGCGTAATATATATGGCTATGGCTAATATTGAAGCAGTTATATAAGAATAAAAGTTTGGTAAATACTG
>NW_007205531.1:0-605 GCF_000164805.1 Carlito syrichta | reverse complement strand
AAGCTGTGGTGGTTGTGAGCGTGCCACTGCACTCCAGCCTGGGCAGCAGAGTGAGATGCCGACTCGAGGAATACAATTCCCAATGGCAGTTTTACTGTTCCATGTGTACACTTGACATTGTGCTCTCAGTCTTCACCAGGGAATAATACTTGAACATCGCTGGAGGAAAGCAGTTCTCTCAGGAGACAGCTTTTCGGCGACTTGTGTAAATTCAAGGATAAGGTTTGGGAAGTCAATTTTAAAAGGCTGTTTATTCTCGAGATGACTCCCTTTCTTGTGTCATCTGTATGACTTTGAAACACGAGGCTTTAGCTCCAACCACGAGCCCCCCCCAAGACCACAGGATATATGAGTTTCCTTTCAGTCTGAGGGACACAATGCCCATACCCGCCCCCCGCCAAATTCCCATGGCCTTGCTTTCCTTTATTTATTTATTTATTTATTTATCGTTGGGGTCTCACTCTCCCAAGTAAGGGGGCTACAGGTGCACGTTACCATGCCTGGTTAATTTTTTTATTTTTTATTTTTTTGAGTCGGAGTCTCACTCTGTCACCCAGGCTGGAGTGCTGTGGCACGCTCACAGCCACCACAGCCTCTACCTGCTG
>NW_007205530.1:0-824 GCF_000164805.1 Carlito syrichta | reverse complement strand
AGCCATATATTTTGTTAAAGCTATTACTGGCTCTAAGAGGATATTTAAAACACAGAATCTTAGAGGGGGGAGAGCCTGGAGTTTTATGAGACTGAAGATTTTAAGAAATTTGAACCAGGCTTCCTTCCACTGCCTAGACTGTAAAAGATTTTTTAATGAGTTGAAATTAAGGAAGGACTACACCTACTAGAAAAGAAGAGAAGAAAGTTCTATTACTTTGAGGTTTCAGATTTGATTTTAAAAAAGATGACAGTGTAAAGCCCAGTTGTGGCAGGTCGCTTTCTGAAAGTAACTTTTAAAGCATTTTTCATATCCTAAATTTGCACTCTTTGCAGACATGTGCACATATATTCTGCTTTCAGAATAATTTTGCAAATTGTACACAACAAACATAAAAGGTGGAAGCTTTTTAATAAAGAAATTGCATTTATAAATGATCTGTACTAGAATATAATAAATCTCCAGTTATAGTCAATGACTACCTGTGTTGTACAACAGATACCTTCTATTTTAGTTGCTAACAAAGGTTACACAACTCAAAAAAAAAAGAAATTTGAAGTGCAACAAGGTCAAATTTCAAAGATAAAAACTCAGCTTTCAGTAGAAGTTTTATTTTTCAGTTCTACAATTATTTATTCCAAGTCCAATATTTTTAGTAAAATATTATTGTATTTTATTGTAATTTACCTAGAAAAGCTTGCATTATAATTTTGCATGAGATTATAATTTTTTTTTTTATTTGAGTTGGAGTCTCACTCTGTCGCCCAGACTGGAGTGCAGTGGGCTGCTCCCGGGCCACCGTAGCCTCCACCTGCTGGGCTCCG
>NW_007205529.1:0-1456 GCF_000164805.1 Carlito syrichta | reverse complement strand
TGGTGGCGCATGCCTGTAGTTCCAGCTACTTGGAAGGCTGAGGCGGAAGGATCGTCTGAGCCCAGCAGGTCGAGGCTGTGAAGGCCAGGAGCATGCCACAGCACTCCAGCCTGGGCGACAGAGTGAGACTCCGACTCAGAAAAAAAAAAAAGCAAGCAGAAATCAACAGAGGAGATCTCTGAGCACCTTGACCCATGCCCTCATCTGCATCTGTGTCCAACACTCTGTCCCCATAAGAACAGCCCAGCTGAGGGCACCCCTCACAGCTCACATGCTGTGGGCCCCAACTCTGCTGGTCCCCCAGGTCACCAGTTCTCCTGCGTCATCAGTGTTCCGGGCCATCAGTGCTCAGCACATATGAGTACACACCTCCGTACACACAGCATGCTACACACACACACACACAAACGCAGGGACACACGTGTGGCCTGCTTCCCTGCCTGAGTGCACACAGGTGTACTCGTGTGCGTGTACAAGCACAGCATGTGCACACACATTATTTTCACTCTTGCGTTACTTTCTTTAGAAACAGAGACTCACTCTGTCGCATCTCCCAGGCTGGAGTGGTGTGGCGCCATCATAGCTCACGGCAGCCTGGACCTCCCAGATCCTTCTGCCTCAGCCTCCTGAGCTGTTGGGACAACAGGCACAGGCACGCACACACGTGTTACTTCCAGGCGTTGTTTTTAAGCCCCGCCCCTTCCTCCACCCCCTTCACTGCTCTCCACCCCTTTCCCACTGCCTCCTGGACCCTCTCCAATAGGCTTCTCCCCACACTCTGAGACCTTTTGTAAAGGGCACCGTGACCTTCATGTTGCCAAGTCTGACGGCTCCTTCCCTGACCTCCGAGGTCTTCTCCCGCCTCCTTTCTGGAAGCTCCAGGCGTAGGTCTTGGCTTCTCAGTCTCCTCCGTGGTGTTTCATGCTTGAAGTCTCCCCCTTTTTTTCAGTTGGAGCCTCACTCCCTCTCCCAGGCTGGAGTGCCGTGGCATGATCACAGCTCGCCGCAGCCTCAACCTCCTGGGCTCAGGCGATCCTTCTGCCTCAGCATCCTGAGTAGCTGGGACAACCGGCACGCACCACCATCGCCGGCTCACGTTTTTGATTTTTTGTAGAGGCGAGGTCTCGCTATGTTGCCCAGGCTGGCCTCAAGCTCCTGGGCTCAAGTAATCCTCTCGCCTCAGCCTCCCAAAGTGCTGGGATTATGTGAGCCACCACGTCCAGTCAAAGCTCCTCCTTTATAGGGCCATGAACACCTCTCAGCTTTTTCTTCCCTCCTCCTCCGACTTCTGGGTGCTCAGCCTTTCCTGAATACCTGGGAGGCCTCCTAGACTCTCCTCTTTGGCTTATACCTACACCTGTCGCTCAGGGGCCACGCAGGATGTGGTGTTTCTCCTCCAGGGTCCCCCACGCCACCCCCTCACCCCAGCAGCCCTGATTGAATGGTTGGCTACAGG
>NW_007205528.1:0-440 GCF_000164805.1 Carlito syrichta | reverse complement strand
CCTTAATGCTGCTCCTGCACAAGTCATCCTCTTTCACAAGTCTGTCCTGGGTATACATGTTTCTTCTTCCTGAAATGCTTGTCTTTCTCTCTCTTATCTATGTACAAATTTGATAAACTCCTGTGTATCCTGCAAGCCCCAGTTCAAAGTGCTCCTCAGTCAGAGAGCCTCAAGTTCCCCCAGGCATTCAGATACTCCTCCAGGGTTCCCTAGGCTCAGGACACATCCCCTATCCTGAAGCCCTCCTGTAAAGCTGAGACCCTTTCTTCTCCTAGAACAGAGGAAGCAAGTGGCACCATGTTCGGCCTGCATAGTGTTGTGAAAATCAAGAAAGGTCACCTAAAAATCTGAATTTCAGATTTCAGGCATTTCTTTTTCTTTTTTTTTTTTTTGAGTCGGAGTCTCACTCTGTTGCCCAGGCTGGAGGGCAGTGGCACGCT
>NW_007205527.1:0-900 GCF_000164805.1 Carlito syrichta | reverse complement strand
GACCGGCCTCAGTCTGAGGCCGCCAGCCCTAGTGCCTCCACCTTTTAGGCGAGGCCTCTGGGTGGAGCCTGCCAGGGCCAAGAATCCTCCACTCTCAGCAGGGATGCTTCAGCAGGACAGAGCAGGGCCTGGAGCAGGAGCACTTGGAAAAGAGGAGAGTCGGGGCCAGGGCCGAGCATGCCAGAAGAGTAGGCTCCTGCAGCCTTCTCAGGCCCAGGTCCCCGTGCTCTCTGATCCAGCCCTACACCCTGCCAACCCGTAGCACCTTCCTACAGCCCAGCTCTGACCCAGCCTCACCATTCCGGTTCTCTCGACCCTGGAAGAAGTCCTTAGCCAACTACTCAAGGTTCTCCATATACTCAGACTCAGCATCCCCCCCATCACCCCTACTTCCGCAGCCTCCCTCACGTCACTTTAAAATGCCCCAAACAGCCGGGCTCCGTGGCTCAGCCTGTAATCCCACGCCTTTGGAGGCTGAGGTGAGTGGACTGCCTGAGCCCACGGGTTCGAGACCTGCCTGGGCAACTTGGTGAGACCTCATCTCTATAATAAATCAAAAATTAGCCAGGCATGGTAGCGCGCGCCTGTAGTTCCAGCTACTTGGAAGGCTGAGGCCGAAGGATCACCAGAGCCCAGCAAGTCGAGGTTGCGGTGGCCGGGAGCAGCCACTGCACTCCAGTCTGGGTGACAGAGTGAGACTCCAACTCAAAAAAATAAAATAACATGCCCCAAACACACTCCCCGCATCACTTTAAAATGCCCCCAAACCAGCCAGGCATGGTGGCTCATGCCTCTAATCCCAGCACTTTGGGAGGCCAATGCAGGAGAATGCTTGAGCCCAGGAGTTCAAGACCAGCCTGAGCAACATAGCAAAATGCAAAATACAAAAAACAAAAAAAA
>NW_007205526.1:0-1272 GCF_000164805.1 Carlito syrichta | reverse complement strand
TAACATGCCCCAAACACACTCCCCGCATCACTTTAAAATGCCCCCAAACCAGCCAGGCATAGTGGCTCATGCCTCTAATCCCAGCACTTTGGGAGGCCAATGCAGGAGAATGCTTGAGCCCAGGAGTTCAAGACCAGCCTGAGCAACATAGCAAAATGCAAAATACAAAAAACAAAAAAAACTAGTTGGGTGTGGTGGTGCATGCCTGTAGTTCCAGCTGCTCAGGAGGCTGAGGCAGAGGGATCACTTGAGTACGGGAAGTCAAGGCTGCAATGAGCCAGGATCATGTACTCCAGCCTGGGTGACAGAGTGAGATCCTGTCTCCAAAAAAAATAAAGGGGGGGGGGTTGTCTGAGCTCACAGGTTCGAGACCAGCCTGGACAACTTGGTGAGACCTCATCTCTACAATAAATCAAAAAATAAACCAGGCATGGTGGCGCGTGCCTGTGGTTCCAGTTATGCTTAAGGCTGAGGTGGAAGGATCACCTGAGCCTAGTAGGTCGAGGCTGCAGTGGCCATGAACATGCCATTGCACTCCAGGCTGGGCAACAGGGTGAGACTCCCACTCAAAAGAGAGAGGGAGAGAGAAATGCCCAAACCCTCCTGCTCCTCTGTCTATACCAGGCTAGCACACTCTCCTGGTGGGCTCCTACTCAGCCCTCCATGGCCCAGCTGAAATATCCCATCTTCTGGAACACCTTCCCCAGTTTCTTCCTCTGAATAATTCTCAATTCTCATCTCTCATCCAGTAACATTTTTCACACATCTCTACTCAAGCCCCAGTCTCTCCCTATTCTCTTTACAAGCCTGTCTGGCCAACACAGATGTGGGTTCTCCTCCAGGGGCGGGACCATGTCACAAGAGTGCCCGAAGAGTTCTGCAGTGGAGGGAAGCCAAGGTGTTATGGGAACCCAGAGCAGGTGCACCTCACCCACCCTGGGACACCTGGAGACTTCCCAGTGGAGGAGATGTTTCAGCTGAGACCTGGAAGATGAGGGATCAGATAAGGGACAGAGGGACTCTCTGCTCAGCTGTGGGCACGAGAAGAGCCGAGGACAAAATGAGCGGACGCTGAGGGTCCCTGGGCTCACCCCCTTCTCACCATCTCCCAGAGGCGGTGCCGGTTGAGGGCAATCACCACCATGGTGGGCTGGACCAGGTACCCACCAGGGCTGAAGGAGAAGTCTCGGCCCTCCCAGGTGACATTCAGGAGGTGCCTGCAAGGGGGGAGAGCAGCAGGAGTGTCCCCATAACCCCCCCCGCCCGCCCAGG
>NW_007205525.1:0-888 GCF_000164805.1 Carlito syrichta | reverse complement strand
CCTTAAACGTGTAATGCAATACTATACGAAAATGACTGACCGTACTGGGAAACTATGGTGGGGGGAGGGAGATGGGATTAACAGTAGCAAATATCTGTCTGGGAACGGGGAAACACCCCATATCAACAGGGTGCCTGAATGAAACGCAATTGTATACCTAACCCTTAACTGTACCCCACAACTTCACAATAAAATAAATAAATAAATAAAATTCGGAAGACACTCGAGCAAAACGGTGGATGCCGCTCAGGCTGATCTGAGACTCTTTGGGCTGTAAAACCATCAAGAAGCCATCTACTGGGGGGATGGAGGTGCAGGTGGTCCCGTTAAAGCACTTGATCGAGCTGGTGATTTTGAGTCTTCGGACGCTGGGCGTGGGGACATGCCAGGAGTTCAGGTAGGAGACGTGTTGCATGGCCTTATCCAGTTCCCCGAGATCGTCTTCCTCCAAGGTCGCCCCGACTGGCTGGGGCTTGACTGGATCTGCACGCCTCTGCCACTGTCTTTAG
The DNA here is from genome assembly GCF_000164805.1 of Carlito syrichta. Taxonomy (NCBI): domain Eukaryota; kingdom Metazoa; phylum Chordata; class Mammalia; order Primates; family Tarsiidae; genus Carlito; species Carlito syrichta. Next base: position 379 of record NW_007205525.1, on the reverse strand, counting down.
GCACTCGTAGGTCTAGCCTGTCTTTGCAGGTAGACGGACAGTCTGTCACTTTCTCATCTGCAAGTTTTCCAGAAAGGAGCGTTAGGCCAGCCAGATCGCCTCAGATACACTGGATCAGGCGCAGGACACAACCTTGCCAGCAAGCCCCGACCAAGAGCTGGGTCTCTATCTCCGCCGGGTGGGGCGGGTGGTCCTCGGTCACCGAGAAGGGTTCCTGGGCGGCGCCGTCCACGCCGAGGACTCCGTGAGGCCATTCTTCGCCACAGACCCGATTCAGCTTCCAGTGGAATTGCGCGGTCTTGTACTTGGTCTCCTCAGAAGGGTCCTGATGGAGGAGGAACATGAACCGGCACCCCAGAGACGTAGCGGGAATAATGGT
>NW_007205524.1:0-538 GCF_000164805.1 Carlito syrichta | reverse complement strand
GGAGGAGGCGCTGCTCTCAGCTCGACTGCTCCTTGGCTGGGAGGGCGGCCCATTCACTCTCCAGGCTGGAGAAGGGGCTGCTATGACCAGTCCACCGCTCAACTCGCCGCAGTCCAGGGGTGCAGGGGTTTGCAACTGGCCCAGAGCCTGAGCTTCCCAGGACGTTGGGGGGTGGGGGTTGTGCTTGGCAGGAGATGGGTGACAGTATACTTCCTACTGTCATTGACTATGACAACCACTTCTACTCTCTGAGTGATCCAAAGATGCTCATAGGTTCTCAAGTCTGGCACAACAGCAAACCATTTTCAGGTGGCATTGTAATGCTTGGGCTGCTCCTGCTGGAAGTTCTTGTTCTCAGCGGAGAACCCAAGTTGTCCTGTTGGTTCAAATGACAAATGATGGAAGAATCTCAAAGAGTTACCTAGACCACAGTAGCATTATTATTATTATTATTATTATTGTTATTATTTTTGGAGTCTCACTCTGTCACCCAGACTGGAGTGCAGTGGCCGCTCCCGGCCACCGCAGCCTCAGCCTG
>NW_007205523.1:0-1096 GCF_000164805.1 Carlito syrichta | reverse complement strand
TGGAAATGAATTTGGAAGTCACTTAAGTATACATATTAGCCAAGCGCGATGGCTCATGCCTTTAATCCCAGCACTTTGGGAGGCCGGGGTGAGAGGACTGCCAGAGTTCAAGGGTTTAAGACCAGCCTGAGCAACATGGTGAGAGTTCATCTCTATAATAAATCAAAAAATTAGCCAGGCATGGTGGCACGTGCCCATGGCTCCAGCTACTTGGAAGGCTGAGGTGGAGTACCCAAGCCCAGCAGGTGGAGGCTGCAGTGGCTGTGAGTGTGCCACTGCACTCCAACCTGGGCAACAGAGTGAGACTCTGACTCAAAAAAAAAAAAAGGAAATATACATATTAATTGAAACCATTGGCCTGGATGAGGCCACCAATGAGCCTACAGAAGAAGAGACAAGGTCGGGCACCCCAGGGTTATTTTTTATAACTATGCCTCATCCCTTCTCGCATTTCTCAGCAGTGAACAGCTAGCCAAGCTGTGACAGTTCTCAGTGGCTGGGTCATGTCCCAGCTGAGTGACCTTGGGAAAGTTACCTAAGCTCAGTTTCTTCAGCAATAACATGAGGATATTAATTGCACCTGACTAGGAAGACTTTAGATGATTACATGAGGAAATACATGGAAAGCTGTCAGCATCTGGTACCACAATGAACTCATGTTTGTTATTACGGGAACACACTCCCATGTGACATACTCTTGTCTAAATCCCACTGGAAAGAAAAGTGACAAGATGGAGAACACTATCCGTCGTAGCAGAACCTCACTCCACTCCAGATGGAAGATGGTTATTCCAGAGACTAAAACTGGAGCAGACAAATATCGTGGCCTCAGAGAAACCATGGTTCACAGGGGATACCAGGTACACATGGCGTAAACCTTTTTTTTTTTTTTTTGAGTTGGAGTCTCACTCCATCACCCAGGCTAGAATGCAGCAGCATACTCATGGCCACTCCAGCGCTGACCTGCTGAGCTCCAGCGATCCCTCCACCTCAGCCTTTCAAGTAGCTGGAACTACAGGTGCATGCTACCATGCCCGGCTAATTTTTTATTTTTTATTGTAAAGATGAGGTCTCGCCAAGTTGCCCAGGATGGTCT
>NW_007205522.1:0-508 GCF_000164805.1 Carlito syrichta | reverse complement strand
CAGTGGATTTTAATGTAAGAGCATACGAAAAGTACACTGATTGATATGACTTTATATAGTACAGCTGACCTTTAAGAAACTGCTGTTTGTTGACTTCTGGTGAAATATGGAAGAATATCTATAATTATCTGAAGAGGCTATTACAGTATTCCTTTTTCAGACAGTATATTGGTGTGAGATCATATCAAAACAGACTGGGTGCAGAAACAGCTGTAGGAAGCCAGTGAACTTCCATTAGGCTGGGTATGAAAAAACTATGCGACCATGTAAAAGACTTACACTTTTCTTACTATTTTATTTGTCTTGGAAATTGTGGTTACTTTTTCACCGAAATGTTATGTTAACAGGGGACAAGTTTTTTTTAAATTAATGAATCAATATTTAAAGTTGTATCAGTTTTAATTTTTATTATAGTCAATGTTAATAGATATACCTATACAAACAAAAGCTCTCTGAGGGTCTCGATTTTTTTTTTTTTTTTTGGAGTCAGAGTCTCAGTCTGTCGCCC
>NW_007205521.1:0-698 GCF_000164805.1 Carlito syrichta | reverse complement strand
AGTTGGAGTCTCACTCTGGTCACCCAGACTGGAGTGCAGTGGCCGCTCCCGGCCACCGTAGCCTCGACCTGCTGGGCTCCGGTGATCATTCCGCCTCAGCCTTCCAAGGAGCCGGAATTACAGGCATGCGCTACCACGCCCAGCTGATTTTTAAAAATTTATTGTAGAGATGAGGTCTTGCTGCCTAGGCGGGTCTCGAACCCGCAGGCTCAGGAAATCCACTCACCTCAGCCTCCCAAAGGCGCGGGATTACAGGCTGAGCCACTGAGCCCGGCTTAATCTCTGTTTTGATTTCATCATTGACCCAGGAGTTATTTAGCATCATGCTATTTAGTGTCCATGTCTTTGTGGGTTTTAGGGGGACCTTGTTGGTGTTGATGTTTATTTTTTTTTTTTAATTTTTAAATTAAAAAATTTTTTTTTTGAGTTTGAGTCTCACTCTGTCGCCCAGACTGGAGTGCAGCAGCCTCTCCCGGCCACCGCAACCTCGACCTGCTGGGCTCTGGTGATCCTTCCGCCTCAGCCTTCCAAGTAGCCGGAATTACAGGCATTCGCTACCACGCCCGGCTGATTTTTTGATTTATTGTAAAGATGATGTCTCGCTGCCCAGGCGGATCTCAAACCCGTGGGCTCAGGCCATCCACTCACCTCAGTCTCCCAAAGGCGCGGGATTACAGGCTGAACCAACAAGCCCAGCT
>NW_007205520.1:0-673 GCF_000164805.1 Carlito syrichta | reverse complement strand
TTTCAAAACGTATTTCTGTCCGTTGGGCAGAAACTCAATGAAGAAAATCAAGTAGCCGGGCTCGGTGGCTCAGCCTGTAATCCCGCGCCTTTGGGAGGCTAAGGTGAGTGGACTGCCTGAGTCCGCGGGTTCGAGACCCACCTGGGCAACTTGGTGAGACCTCATCTCTACAATAAATCAAAAAAATTAGCTGTGTGTGGTAGCGTGTGCCTGTAGTTCCAGCTACTCGGAAGGCTGAGGCGGAAGGATCGCCGGAGCCCAGCGGGTCGAGGCTGCGGTGGCTGGGAGCGGCCACTGCACTCCAGTCTGGGCGACAGAGTGAGACTCCAACTCGAAAAAAAAAAAAAGAAAAAGCAAGTAAGGCCTATCTTTGGACGAGTGAGTAAACCTGGATACAGACAGGTGGGAGACGGAACTCCTGCTGGAGTCTTGACGTGACCAGGTGTGCCACTGGTGTCAGGACTGGACGAAAGTCTTTTCAGCTGACGTAGGCACAAGAATATGCAGGTCTAATTCTAAACACCAAATGGACACGATTTCCTTGCACTAATGGTTCAGCAAAAATGCATCGTCAATATTTAACTGTTGAACAAAGACCGGGGGTGCAGCGGGTATTCACTGTGTATTCTTCCATTTGAAACATCCTCACAATAAGAATTTATAAGAAAACGAA
>NW_007205519.1:0-733 GCF_000164805.1 Carlito syrichta | reverse complement strand
TGTAGTTCCAGCTACTTGGAAGGCTGAGGCAGAAGGATCGCCTGAGCCCAGCAGGTGGACTCTGGGGTGGTGCACTCCAGCCTGGGTGACGGACTGAGACTCCAACTCAAAAAATAAACAAACAAATAAATAAAAGTAATTTCGCCTCTTTGGTTTCCTCCTTTGTGAAATGGCAGTGTTAATTACAAAAGCCAATTTATGTAGTGTGCTTTATAAAACACTGAAGAAAAAAAATTTTTCCGTGATGCAAAGTGAATAATCAGACTACATAAAAATAAAGAAATCACACTCAACTGTGTGTGTGTGTGTGTGTGTGTGTCTCACTCTGTTACCCAGAGCCTGTAACCCAGCACTTTGGGAGGCTGAGCCATCGAGCCCGGCCCAAAACCATTTTCATATAGTGAGTATACATAAAAAATTTATAGCTTGTAGTTCCAGTTACTTGAAAGGCTGAGGAAGAAGGATCGCCTGAGCCCACTAGGTCGAGGCTGTGGTGGCCATGAGTATGCCATTGCACTCCAGGCTGGGAGACAAAGAATGAGACTCCAACTCAGAAAAAAAAAAAAAAAAGTTTCTCTGAATTATATAAGCATAAAATTCCTTGAGCTACCAAAATAGTGTATTAAAAATTTAGGGTCAGCCGGGCTCGGTGGCTCAGCCTGTAATCGCGTGTCTTTGGGAGGCTGAGGTGAGTAGATTGCCTGAACCCGTGGGTTCGAGACCTGCCTGGGCA
>NW_007205518.1:0-834 GCF_000164805.1 Carlito syrichta | reverse complement strand
GGAGGGATCGCCAGAGCCCAGCGGGTCAAGGCTGCAGTGGCCAGGAGCGGCCACTGCACTCCAGTTTGGGCAACAGAGTGAGGCTCCAACTCAAACAACAACAACAACAATAGTAATAGTAATAGTAATAATAATAAATAAATATAATAATTAAGGAAAGGCCTCACTGAGAAAATGTCATTTATGTGAAAGCATTAAGGAAGTCTGAAGACAAAATTTGTGGCTCACGGAGGGAAGCCGATTCCAGAGAGAGGAAATAAGTGGTGCAAAAGCTCTGAGGTCTCAAGGAACCTCACCCAGGAAGGACAGGGAGGCCAGAGAGAGGAGGAAGGTGGCAGGAGAGGTCAGATCATAGAAGGCCTTAGAGGCCACTGGAAGGATTTGGGCTTCAGAGCTGAAGTAAGCTGGGTAGCCTTGGGAGGATTTTGAGCAATGATCACATCTGGCTTATGATTTAAGAGCGCCACTCTGGCTATTGTCTTGAGGATAGCTTGAAGAAAGGTTGCGGGAAAGGACAGACCAATTAGGTTTTTGCAATGATCCATGCTTGGAAGAGGATTTGGGAGGGGGTGATGAGGAGAGGTAGTGGAATTCTGATGCTGGTATTTTTCTTGTTGGGGTGGTGTTTTTGTTTGTTTGTTGTTGTTTTGTTGTTGTCGTCCAGGCTGGAGTGCAGTGACATGCTCACAACCACCGCAGCCTCGACCTGGTCCTTCCTCCTCAGTCTTTCAAGTACCTGGAACTACAGGTGTGCGCCATCACACCGAGCTAATTTTTTTTATTTATTGTAGAGGCAAGGTCTTGCCAAGTTGCCCAGGTTGCTCTCAAACCCCT
>NW_007205517.1:0-887 GCF_000164805.1 Carlito syrichta | reverse complement strand
TATTTTCATCACTGGCCTATCTTCTGAGCTCTCCATCTACTTATCACTGTACATCCCCAGTTCATAAGTACTACAATCTCAACATGTTCAAAACTGGACTCTAGGGCAACAGCTGCTGCCAGTCTCTACCTCATACCCTGTGCTCTAGCCCAGGATTGTGGCATGCATGCTGCCACTCCTCACTTTTACACCTATGTCAGACATTGCTAATTGATTGCAGTTCTCTTTCCCATTAATCCCAAATTAGGTCTTGTAATCTTTCTTAACACAGTTAATCATGAGTCCTGGTCTTACAGTGGCAGTGGGAGGTGCAGAGAAGGGGTCAGAGTCAGGAACTATTTAGAAGGTAGAAACAGCACGATGTAGAGATACTGGAAGACTTTTGTCTGGTTGGATGGTGATCCCAGAGATTGGTAGCTACTACCAATCAAAATGGAGCTAGCACATGAGATGAAACCTATTTGCCATCTTTCTGGTTGATCTACCCAGCTTCTCACTATTCCTGGAACCTGAGCAAGTTTCTTTACAATTCCATGTCTGTGCACATGATTCTTCATCCTAGTATGCCTCACTCTTCCTGCTCTGCCTGGCAACCCCCTTCTCCAGGTCTGATAACCAGTTCAAATGTCACTACCATGAAGCCTTTCCCTACTCCTCCAGGTGGATTAGCCATTTCCTACATGGTTCCCCTACTAGTTCTGAACTCTCTCATATAAATAATACATAATACAGTATACCATATCTATATTTTCCTAAATTGGTCTGTCTATTCCATGAGACCAAGACTTTCCAAGAGCGTACCATGTATCTTAATTCTTTTTGCATGTCTGACGTCTAGCAGTATCCAGGACACAGCAGATTGTCAGTATGATAAATTAAAAGGAGGA
>NW_007205516.1:0-1339 GCF_000164805.1 Carlito syrichta | reverse complement strand
CCTTCCAAGTAGCTGGAACTACAGCGCGCGCTACCACGCCCGGCTGATTTTTTGAATTATTGTAGAGATGAGTCTCGCTCCCAGGCGGGTCTCGAACCCGTGGGCTCAGGCAATCCACTCACCTCAGCCTCCCAAAGGCGCAGGATTACAGGCTGAGCCACCAAGTTCGGCTGACTTTTTTTTTTTTTTTTTGAGTAGGAGTCTCACTCTGTCGCCCAGGCTGGTGTGCAGTGGGGCACGCTCATGGCCATCGCAGACTTGACCTGCTGGGCTCAGTGATCCTTCCACCCCAGCCTTCCAAGTAGCTGGAACTACAGGCATGCGCCATCAAACCTGGCTAATTTTTCTTGATTTATTGTAGAGATGAGGTCTCCCAAGTTGCCCAGACGGATCTTGAACCCGTGGTGGGCTCAGACAATCCTCTCACCTCAGCCTCCCAAAGTGCTGGGATCATAGGCGTGGGCCACCATGCCCAGCCGCACCGAAGACTTTTTATTCAGGGTATAGAGTAGTTACATTAAAAAGGTAGTGATATACTCATGACACAGGACACTGGTGACAGAGCGGCAAAAGATAAATGTGACCTTCAATATTCTAGTTATCTTGTTTGAATGGTTAATACATGAATTATATCATTATTTAATGATTTGTTTTTAACAAAAAGGATGGTACATGAGCACAATTTGAGAGTATATCATATACTAAAAAGTATGATCCATTTTTCACACTTAAGGATCAAGGAGACAAAACCAAATAAAAACCTAAAGTATGTATATTTCATCACATTCTGCTATCTATCTATCTATCTATCTATCTATCTATCTATCTATCTGAGTCAGAGTCTCACTCTGTTGAATTGCGGTGGCACACAGTCACCACAGCCTCAACCTACTGGGTTCAGGTGATCCTTCTGCCTCAGCCTTCCAAGTACCTGGAACCCCAGGTATGCACCACTACACTTCGCTAATTTTTAAAATTTTATTTATTGTAGAGATGCGGTCTCACCAAATTGCCCAGGCTGGACTTGAACTCCAGGGCTTAGGTAATCCTCTTGTTTCCATTTCTCAAAGGGTTGGGATTAGAGGCATGAGCCACTGTGCCCAGCCTGTTTTTTATTGTAATTAACTTGTATGTACATATTGTCTGCTTGATTAGATTTTAATTTCATTGAATACAGAGGCCAAATTTCAGGCATTCTGGTATTGATCTCAGTCAACAAATGTTATTAAAACGTTTACTGAGTCTGATATTATACATGTTGAATTTGTGATGTTTGCGTCCTAACTAATCTCTGTCTCAAATTCACCCTTTAAAACCCCATCTTTTACATAACTAATAA
>NW_007205515.1:0-326 GCF_000164805.1 Carlito syrichta | reverse complement strand
TTGGGAGGCTGAGGCAAGTGGATTGCCTGAGCCCGTGGATTTGAGACCAGTTCGAGCAACGTGGTGAGACCTCGTCTCTACAATAAATTTTTCTAAATATTAAAAATTTAAAAATTAGCTGGGTGTGGTAGCATCTATCTGTAGTCCCAGCACGTGGGAGGCTGAGGCAGAAGGACTGCCTGAGCCCACGAGGCTGCAGCTGTGATAAGCCATGACCATACCACTTATTCCAGCCTGGATGACAGAGTAAGACCCCGACTAAAAAGAAAAAAACAAGCCGGGCTCGGTGGCTCAGCCTGTCATCCCGCGCCTTTGGGAGGCTGAGG
>NW_007205514.1:0-935 GCF_000164805.1 Carlito syrichta | reverse complement strand
AGTGAGCTAGCTGACTTAGGTAGCTGACGTAGCTAGCTAGCTGGTTAGTTAGCTGACTTAGCTAGCTGACTTAACTAGTTGGGCTAACGAGATAGCTAACTCACTTAATGAGTTGATTAATAAGTTAGCTCCCTGTGTTATCTAGTTTGGAAACTAATTAACTAGCTGACTTAACTAGTTATTTCATGGGTTAGCTAGGTGACTTAACTTGTTGGTTGACAAGTAGGCAGAATAGTTACCTGTTTTAACACATTGGCTGACTACACGGCCAACTTTTTAACTGGCTTAAAAAGTTGGCTGACTAGTCGGCAGACTAGTTAGCTGGATTAGATAATTGACTCATGAGTTAGCCCACTAGTCAGCTCTGTTAACTCGTTGAATATCTGGTGTACTGACTTGACTAGTTGGCCTATTAGTAGGCCACTTAGTTAGATGGCCTAACTTGTCGACAACTAGTTAGCTGAGCTAGCTTGTCAGCTGACAAGATGGCCTACTATTCGACCAATTGGTTAGCTGACCTAACTAGTTGGCCAGCTAGGCGGCCGACTTGTTAGCTGATTTAACTAGTCAGCTGGTGAGTGAGTTGACAGGTGAGCTAATTTATCTCATTGCCCAGCGAATGGTCTCACAGGTCAGCTGACATAACTAGTCACCTGGTGAGTGAGCCAACTAATCAGCTGATTTAACTATGCTACTGGCGAGTGAACTGAATGGCCAGCTGACTTTAGTCGACTAGCAAGTGAGCCGACTGGTCAGAGGACTTAACTAGTCGGCCAAACAGTGATCCAACCAGTGAGCCGACTTTAGTTGACCGACGAGTGATGTGACAGGTGAGGTGCCTTAAATATTCAGCTGGCGTGCAAGTCAACTGGTGAGGTGACTTAACTAGTCAGCTGGAGAGCAAGCCTACTAGCTTGCTAACATATTGGCCTGGA
>NW_007205513.1:0-1421 GCF_000164805.1 Carlito syrichta | reverse complement strand
AGAGAGAGAAGTATGTATATATTATATATATGAAACATCACACAATAATACAAACAACATGTTTAAATAATATAAATCCTATTTGAAAGGCTTCGCATTACAGCACTGTATGAAGCACACATTTCAAAGCACTGCCCGGACACACTGGTGCATTTCTCACTAAGCATCATCTATCATTAGTTTCACTCCCTGCTCAGCTCTAAGACTCAGCCTCTTATCACCTGGCTGGTATCAACATCCTTCCAAGAAGCCCGTCTCACAGCCAATTTGTTTTCACTGCCAGATGCTTTTCTCTACCTCCCCACAGGAAGACCATTTCCCCCAACTGTGGAATAGAACTAAAAGGCCCTCGATGCCCTCCTCCCTTACTTATTTCTGCTTCTTTCTCTGCAGATGTTTCCTGGCAGAGGCATGGGCCACACCTGAAGAGCTCAGGTAAGGCTGACCATCCCCTCAGGAAACGCAGCACTATGTCCAGGAAGCTTCTCTGACTCTAAAATCAACAATATCTTGTACACTTTTCTTGTATAAGAGTCAACCTTCTCAATACTTGGTTTTTTTCTTCCTGGCAAATAGTTCCCCTAGCAACCAGCACTTCACAGGCTCAAGTGCAACATGGTTCTGAGACAAATGCTTTTATAGTTTTCTACTAAAGAACATTATAATGTAAAATAATTTAACAAAGTCAACAAGGACTGAAAGGAAAAACTTAATGAGATTTGATTATAGAAATTGAATCTGGGCAAATCTGAGCCCAAGAGTGCTGTTGACAGCACTTGGTAAATTAGGTTTTTAAATCTCTTTTTTCCTAAGTAAATCTGTATCCGCAGCACTAGGATTAAGGTTCTCTGACATAGTTTCTGGTTTCTTCTTGGAATGATAAGGGGGAGAAAAAAGAGTTAAAGACAGGGGTACTGGCCTTTAGCTATTTATATCAAGTAGGTTTTTTTTTCCCCAGCACTCAAAATGTGACAAGAGGTAGTCTCCTAGCCTGAAAGGTCAAGACAACTGAGGTACCTTTGCGAAGGTCATTAAAATGCATAGGTTCTGCTGGTTCTTCTTCTTCTTCTTCTTTTTTTTTTTGCTGTGACTTTTTTTCCTAGCATGTTAACATTATGAAAAAGTCAGGAGCCGGGTGCAGTGGTTCATACCTGTAATCCTAGTACTTTGGAAGGTAGAGGCAAGAGGATTGCCTGAGTCCAGTGGTTCGAGACCAGCCTAGGCAACTTAGCAAGACCTTGTCTCTACAATAAATCACAAAAATGAACTGGGCATGGTGGCACACGCCTGTGGTTCTGGCTACTTGGAAGGCTGAGGCTGAAGGATCACCTGAACATAGCAGGTTGAGGCTGTGGTGGCCGTGAGTGTGCCACTGCACTCCAGCCTGGGCAATAAAGTGAGTCTCCAAACCCCCCCCCCCC
>NW_007205512.1:0-899 GCF_000164805.1 Carlito syrichta | reverse complement strand
TTCCAAGTAGCTGGAACTACAGGCGCATGCTACCATGCCTGGTTAATTTTTTGATTTATTATAGAGATGAGGTCTCAACAAGTTGCCCAGGAGGGTCTCAAACCTGCGGGCTGAGGCAATCCACTCACCTTGGCCTCCCAAAGCTCTGGGATGACAGGCTGAGCCACCGAGCCCCAGCCACCTCTTGTATTTTAATTGGCCATGAGGGACATGGCCATGAGGGCCATGACAGGCGATTTATTGGGTCAGGCTGTAAACAACCTTAAATGAACTAACACAAGAAAGAAAAGCAAACTCTGTATATTCTCACTTATAAGTGGGAACTAAACTAAAAATCTGCAAAAGTGCAGAAATGATAAAATGGACATTAGAGACTTAGAAGGGAGATGGGAGAAGGGTTGGAGGGATGAAAAGTCACCTATCTGGGGCCATGTACACAGATGTGGGTGGTGGTATAGTAAAGCACAGACTTCTTCTCTACTAAACAATGCAACCATGTAACCAAAAACTATTTGTACCTCCTAAAGCTATTGAGATAAAGAAAAAAAGAAAAGAAAAAGATACAAATAAATACATGCACGAGACCCATACACATTTGTAACTAAAGCCCCATAGGCCAATGTTAGCAATTGGTGAATACAGGTGACAGGTCTAAGGAGCTTATTACTTCAACCTTTCTTTCTTATGTGTTTATTTTTGTCTCCTATTGTCTGACTTTTAAAAATAAATATATAATAGCTGTATTTATTTATTTAGATAAGGTTTTACTATGTTGTCCAGGCTGGTCTCGAACTCCTGGCATTAAGTAATCTTCTCACCTTGGCCTCCCAAAATGTTGGGATGACAGGCGTGAGTCACTACACCCAGTCAAGGTACATGTGATATTATGATACCTATGT
>NW_007205511.1:0-546 GCF_000164805.1 Carlito syrichta | reverse complement strand
TGCATCTCCCTGATAATTAGTGAAGTTGAATATTTCTTCATGTGTCTGTTGGCTGCTCAGATGTCTTCCTTTGAGAAGTGTCTGTTCATATCTTTTGCCCATTTCATAATGGGGTTGTTTGTTTTTTTCTTTTCAGCATGTTTGAGTTCCTTGTAGATCCAAGATGTTAAGCCTTTGTCAGATCTGGTGTTGGCAAATACTTTTTCCCAGTCTGTAGGCTGTCTTCCTGCTTTCTTGATGGTTTCTTTGGCTTTGCAGAAGCTTGTCAGTTTAATGAGGTCCCACTTGTCTTTCTTATCTCTTATGGCCTGTGGGTTTTGGGTTTTGTTCAGGAACTGGATGCCAGTTCCAATTTCCATGAGGGTATGTCCTTCATTTTCTAAGGTTCTTATGGTTTGAGGTTTTACATTTAGGTCTCTGATCTATTTAGAGTTAATTTTGTGTATGGGGATAGATAGGGGTCCTGTTTCAATCTTCTGCATGTGGTCAGCAAGTTTTCCCAGCACCATTTACTGAATAGGGTCTCCTCTCCCCAGTGGTAAGGTG
>NW_007205510.1:0-463 GCF_000164805.1 Carlito syrichta | reverse complement strand
GGAATGGAATGGAAAGGAATGGAATAGAATGGAATGGAGAGGAATGAAATGTTATTGAATGGAATGGAATGGAGTGGAACAGAATGGAGGGAAAGTAATGGAATGGATTGAAAAGGAATGGAGTGGCGAGTAATGGAATGGAATGGAATGGGATGGAGAGGAATGAAATGTTAATGAATGGAATGGAATAGAGTGGAACAGAAGGGAGGGGAATGGAATGGAATGGATTGAGTAGGAATGGAGGGGCGAATAACGTAACGAAAATGAATGGGATGGAGAAGGATGGAATGTAATGGAATGGAATGGAATGGAATGGAGAGGAATGGAATGGAGAGGAAAGGAATGGAATAGATTGCAGTGGAATAGAATGGAGAGGAATGGAATGGAGTGGAATGGAGTGGACTCGAAAGGAAAGTAATGGAATGGAAAGGAAGGAATAGAGTTAATATAATGAAATTGAGTG
>NW_007205509.1:0-1249 GCF_000164805.1 Carlito syrichta | reverse complement strand
GGTCTCAGGGACCGGGTGGGCGCAGGCGGGCGAGCGGCGGCGGGCCTGGGGCCGAAAGGGAGACCCGCGACGACGAGAGCTCGCGGCCCGCCGCCCAGCCCTCGAGGAACCCGTCGCGGGGACGGACCTGGGCAGGCCTGGTCTCCGCTTCCTTTCCGCTAATCAGTCGTGTTTCAGCCACGTTCTCCGCTCTCGCAAGCTCGACGTCGTCTTCGAGTAAACCACAGCTCAGGCCGGTGGTGGAACTGAGGCCCGAAGCGGGAATCAGACTGCAAGCCGGCCGACCGCATCTTTCCCGGCTGCGGAGCCGCGGGGCGGCAGCGGCCACACACCTAGGAAAGGCCCCAGCCCCCCTCCCTTGGGTCAGCGGGCTTCATGCCCCTCTCGCCTGGGGCCGGCCAAGTGCTGGGGTTCCAGGCCTCGCGAGCCCCCGCGCCCGGGCTCGTCTAAGTCTCCGTGTGGTCTTTCCTAGGTGCGCGACCCCCGAAGCCGGCGACTTGCTAGAAACTGCCTCTGGGGGAACGTCGGCCGTCGCGACTATTCCAGGCAGTGGCGACCTCAAGACGCCGGCGGGCTGGACGGGCGAAGGCTTCCGGGTCGGGCCCCCCAGAACGGGAGAAGCGGGGTCTTCTCCCTTCGTGGAGGAAAGGGAGGGGGCCGTGTTGAGCGACTGCACGTTTTCTTTGGAGTGCACAAGGACGGACGGTCTCCAGGAGATGCAGGGCGAGAGAGGGGTTTTGGATAAGTCTGTGACTTACCGCTCTGCCTTTCCAGGAGAGCCGTGAGTCCTTGGCCACCTGGCTTTCCTGAAGCAAAGCTGGCCTGGCGGGTTTCCAGAGCTCGTCCCTTGATTTTCGGAAGGAATGCTTTTAACCGCTCCCAGGCAGCCCCCTTTCTGCCACGCCCCGAGCACGATGTCTTTGTAGCTTCCCGTGGCAAAACTCGTTAGGCCCCGGGTGTTGTGCCAAGGTATCTCTTTCTTCCCGTGGAGAGAGGCTAACTGCCGGCGGCCGTAGAGCAACAACGAGGCCGTCACGACGACCTCCGGAAAACCCAGTTAAGACGAAGCAGCCGCAGCAAGTGCTCGTCAAAAACCAGCCGCAACCCGAATTCGGGGGCGAGTCGCGACTCAGTCGCCCGGGCGGCAGAGCAGCGCTCGCGGCGGTTTACGTCTCAGTCCGGCCAAGGTCGCATGCCGCCAGCCTCCGCAAGCCTCTAGAAGAAGCGCGGACGCGAGACCCTTCCGGGG
>NW_007205508.1:0-1258 GCF_000164805.1 Carlito syrichta | reverse complement strand
CCTCTCGCCTGGGGCCGGCCAAGTGCTGGGGTTCCAGGCCTCGCGAGCCCCCGCGCCCGGGCTCGTCTAAGTCTCCGTGTGGTCTTTCCTAGGTGCGCGACCCCCGAAGCCGGCGACTTGCTAGAAACTGCCTCTGGGGGAACGTCGGCCGTCGCGACTATTCCAGGCAGTGGCGACCTCAAGACGCCGGCGGGCTGGACGGGCGAAGGCTTCCGGGTCGGGCCCCCCAGAACGGGAGAAGCGGGGTCTTCTCCCTTCGTGGAGGAAAGGGAGGGGGCCGTGTTGAGCGACTGCACGTTTTCTTTGGAGTGCACAAGGACGGACGGTCTCCAGGAGATGCAGGGCGAGAGAGGGGTTTTGGATAAGTCTGTGACTTACCGCTCTGCCTTTCCAGGAGAGCCGTGAGTCCTTGGCCACCTGGCTTTCCTGAAGCAAAGCTGGCCTGGCGGGTTTCCAGAGCTCGTCCCTTGATTTTCGGAAGGAATGCTTTTAACCGCTCCCAGGCAGCCCCCTTTCTGCCACGCCCCGAGCACGATGTCTTTGTAGCTTCCCGTGGCAAAACTCGTTAGGCCCCGGGTGTTGTGCCAAGGTATCTCTTTCTTCCCGTGGAGAGAGGCTAACTGCCGGCGGCCGTAGAGCAACAACGAGGCCGTCACGACGACCTCCGGAAAACCCAGTTAAGACGAAGCAGCCGCAGCAAGTGCTCGTCAAAAACCAGCCGCAACCCGAATTCGGGGGCGAGTCGCGACTCAGTCGCCCGGGCGGCAGAGCAGCGCTCGCGGCGGTTTACGTCTCAGTCCGGCCAAGGTCGCATGCCGCCAGCCTCCGCAAGCCTCTAGAAGAAGCGCGGACGCGAGACCCTTCCGGGGTTGCGCCGGCCTGCGGAACGCGGGAAGCTGCCGCACGCGCGCTGCGCGGGACGGCGAAAACGAGCAGCGGGAGCCCCGCGAACAGCCTCACAGCCGGCAAAGCGCGACAACGCTGAGTCTTCCTTCGACACCCGCAGAAACAGGGGAGAGCGCGAACGCAGTCCCCCACTACCACAAATTATGCAGTCGAGTTTCCCACATTTGGGGAAATCGCAGGGGTCAGCACATCCGGAGTGCAATGGATAAGCCTCGCCCTGGGAAAACCACCTTCGTGATCATGGTATCTCCCCTGCCAGGTAAGTATGAGTTGCTCCGCCCGCCTCCGCGCTCACCCTCGGGCCCGCCACCCTCTTCACTCACGGTCGCTGGCCCCGCGCGGGCCCCGTGCC
>NW_007205507.1:0-637 GCF_000164805.1 Carlito syrichta | reverse complement strand
TCAGCACTTCTGCGCCAAGGTGTCTACCCAAAAGAACTGAAAGAAGAGATTCAGATGCCTATATACCTATGTTTATAGCAGCATTATTCACAAAAGCCAAAAAAAAATAGAAACAGCACAAGTGACTATCAACAGATGAATGCAGAAACAAAATGTGGTCTTTACATACAATGGAATATTATTTAGTCATAAAAAGAATAAAGTTCTGACATATGCTACAATGTGCTACACCTTGAAAGCATTCTAAGTGAAATAAGTCAGACACAAAAAGGACAAACACTGTCTGATTTCACTTACACGGAGCACCCAGAGTAGGCAAATTCATACAGATAAAAGAACAGAGGTTGCCAGGGACTGGGGAAGGGAATGGGTAATTACTGTTTAATGGATACGTCAACAA
The DNA here is from genome assembly GCF_000164805.1 of Carlito syrichta. NCBI lineage: Eukaryota > Metazoa > Chordata > Mammalia > Primates > Tarsiidae > Carlito > Carlito syrichta. The sequence continues at coordinate 237 of NW_007205507.1, read as the reverse complement.
TGTTTGGGATAATGAAAAAGTTGTATGCCATTGTCAATGTGCTTAATATCACTGACTTAAAATGGTTAAAATGGTAATTTCCACGTTACTATATATATGTACATATATATGTATATATATATAGTATATATATAGTATATATATACATATATATAGTAACGTGGAAATTACCATTTTAACCATTTGTAACCATACAATTAACATATATATATGCTTTTTTTGTTTTCTGTTTTGAGT
>NW_007205506.1:0-1052 GCF_000164805.1 Carlito syrichta | reverse complement strand
GGGGTGGCACAAGCCCCAGGCACAGCCCCGCTGGCTCCCTTTGTTGGCTCCCTCACCAGCCTGTCCCTCTCCAGAGGCCGGGGGAGGGGGCCTTGTTGGGGCACAGGGAGGTTGGTGCGACCCGAGGGAGACTCTGCAGATGCCCCATTCCCACTGGCGGGGCCCGTGAGGCAAGGGGGAGCAGGTGTCGGGAGGGCTGGGCACCGGGTCCCTTCGGCTCCAGGGCTCAGCCGGGGCATGTGTGCCCCCACCTGGCAGTTCGCCCGCACTCTGGGGTCTAATCGCCTGCCTGCCGGTCTCCCTTCTCCAAAAGGGAACGTGTGGTTGCTGGGCGCTCCCAGGGCTTTGCTCATCCTGCCCTTCTGGATCCTCTTGGAGCATGGAGCAGCCTTGGCAGGACTGGCCCTGGGTGGGGGTCTACCCGGGGGAGACTCTGGCGACCCCAGAATCTTGTCCTTGTGGCACCCTCCCTGCCCGCCTCTCACCCTCCTGTGGACATTCAGTCTGATGAAGAAACTGCGTTTATCTCCATTTCTCAGATGGAGACACGAGATCAGAGAGGGCTATGACCTATCTGACCTCACATTGCTAAAATCTTGGAGCCTCAGCCCCGCTTAGTCCTGTCACTGTGGTCATTGGGCAGCACAGGCCAGTGGTTGGTGACCTCAGGGGCTGGGCCAGGCAGCCCAGCTGCAACTTTCCTTCTGCAAAATGAGAGTGGGATCCCTCCTTGAGGGGCTATTGCAGGGAGCAGAGAGAACAGAGCATGGAAAGCTCAGCGCCCACCATGGGAAGCGGGCTGTTGTTGTTGCTGGAATTCCTCCTTTTTCTTGCTTTTGCAACAGGAGGAGGCTCGATGCTCACCAGGTGCCTTTTGGCTCTGGCTCCTTCGGTTCTCCAGGTGGGCACCAGTCATGCCCGGAAGCGGGGCGTTCGTGGCCTCCGGGGGTGGTGTAAGTCCCTTGTCCCACAGAGGTGTCTGGGCGTGGCCGAGTGGGCCTTCGAAGGCCGAGTGGAACCCTGGTCATTTACAGAGCGGCCAGGGAGGACTC
>NW_007205505.1:0-556 GCF_000164805.1 Carlito syrichta | reverse complement strand
TTGCAGTCACCCTATTTTGCTATTGAAGACTAGAATTTATTCCTTCTAACTATATATTTGTACCCATTCATCAATATCTCATTATCAATGCTTTAATAATTTAATTTATAAAATTGATTTTTTCCCTTATTAATGTATGTATATATAACACTTCGTGTTTGTACAACACTTAGAGTGCACACAATGATTTCTTTTTCTACCATCTAAAGTGAGTGGGGCTATATGTTAGCACCAGCAGACCAGCCCCTCCTACACAGGCAGTGCTGAACCCTGCTTCAGTCTTCTAAGTATTCCCCTTGCCACTCCAAAATGGACCAGTGTCAACTGAGGAGTATTTTTAAAATGCATTCTCTTGGGTATTCTCTCAAGCATACTAAGAAGAATCTGGGGTAGGAGTTGGGAAAGGTTGAGTGCAGGGTCTATGATTCTGAACTCTAAAAACTCTTTACATGTTATGCTTAGGTAACTGGTCTCAGAACTGACCATTAGAAACTGCTGCCATAGCCGGGCTCGGTGGCTCAGCCTGTAATCCCACGCCTTTGGGAGGCTGAGGTGA
>NW_007205504.1:0-1319 GCF_000164805.1 Carlito syrichta | reverse complement strand
GAGGCTCAAACACCCCGCCTGCCCCCTGGATCTTTGTGTTTGGGCACTCAGTGACTATCCTATGGCCTCATGCTGGCAGCTGTGCTGCTGACTCAGATGCTGCATTGACCTTGACTCCAGTTTCAATCTATTTTCTTGTTTCTAGATTCCAACTCTGTTTTGTTTTCCAATTCAGCCCACCTGACAGCCAGGCCAGGCCCTGCTTCCTCTAAGTTGGAAAGAGAATTCTGGCTGTTTTTCTGACCCCCACTATCTATCTGCCTGGGCTCATTGAATTGGATCAAACGAGTTTATGGTTCTGAGGACATGCACTGCGTCCACTACATCTTTGAGGCTAACTGAGAAACGATCAATCGGCCAGCTTCAATACATTCCCGAGCCAAAGGGTATACATGTGAAACTTTTCCGCAATGTGATGCAGCTCATATCTCTCAATTATTTCATTAAGCGAGTTACAGATACTGTTTTATCTCCCATCTAAACTGAATAATGAAGGAAATCAGGATCATCCATTCAATTAACCGACATTCTTGTGCACTTAACATATCCCAGCAGGCCTTGTCAAGTGCTTTGAATTTAATAATAAGATGAAGAAAAGACCAAAAGATGGGAAGGTGTCGTTTTCACATTGCACCCCAGTCCCTGTATTCTAAGGGACTATTCTAAGGCGCTAAGATCCATATTTAGAATATCCATTAAGAGACTTTTGGCTCGTGTAAAGGGGTGGCCCGGAGCAGTGGGAGAGGTGGGATCCTTCTAGGCGGGGTGCTGTCCCGGGAGAGGCCTGTGTCTGCTGCCGGGGGAGGGAAGGAGGGCTCACAGGGCAGACGCCGGAGCCAACCAGGAGGCTTGACTGCCAGCTGCGGTCAGGACGACGGATGGCTAGAGGAAGACTCCTGGAAGCTGAGCCAGGTGGGGGCCTTGAGGATCAGCGAGTCGTCGTGAGGGGCCTCCCTGGCTCTCTTGCTCCCAAGTTGCTGGTCGCCCGATGCCCCCCCAGCCTGCACCGGCAAGGGCTGCGTCTTAAGGAGGGACAGGGCAGAAGACTCACTAGCACGACGGCAGAGGAAGAGGAAAGGGGGGCGTGGGAGGGAAAGCCGTCAGATCCAGGAAGAGAAGCCGGGCTGGGTGGCTCAGCCTGTCATCCCGCGCCTGTGGGAGGCTGAGGTGAGTGGATGGCCTGAGCCCGCGGGTTCGAGCCCCGCCTGGGCAGCGAGACCTCATCTCTACGATAAATCAAAAAATCGGCCGGGCGTGGGAGCGCGCGCCTGTAGTTCCAGCTACTTGGATGACTGAGGCGGAAGGATCGCCGGAGCCCA
>NW_007205503.1:0-1024 GCF_000164805.1 Carlito syrichta | reverse complement strand
CCTTTCTCTCTCTCTCTCCCCCCCCCTTTTCCCTCTCCCCCTCCCTCTGTTTCCCAGGCTAGAGTACAGTGGCCCCATCATGGGCCACTGCAGCCTCGACTTCCTGACCGCAGGCAATCCTCCCTCCTCAGCCTCCTGGGTCGCTGGGACGACAGGTAGGTGCCACCACGCCCAGATCGTTTTCTTTTAATCTTTTGTAGAGATGAGGACTCGCTCCGCTGCCCAGGCTGGTCTAGAACTCCTGGGCGCCAGCAGTCCTCTCAGCTCAGCCTCCCAGAGTGCTGGGATGACAGGTGTGAGCCGCCACACTGGCCAGGCCCACGTGTCCTTGAAGGTTCTGCTGAGTAACCTTCTTTCCGCTGACCCTGCCGTGCTCCTTGGTTGTAAGTCTCCCCTAGTCTTCGCCGGGTGCAGCCTCTCCCCCCCTGCAGGGGTCCCGACCCCTGCCAGCATGGTTCCCTCGAATAAAATCTGCCTGACTGTCTTAAGCAAGTGTCCTGAATGACTTTTTCGTTAATCCTATTAGACAGCACATTAAAAAGCAAGGTAAAGCTGGGTGCGGTGGCTCACGCCTGTAATCCCAGCACTCTGGGAGGCTGAGGTGAGAGGACGCCTGAGCTCGGGTTCGAGACCAGGCTGGGCAACTTTGCGAGACCTCGCCTCTACCGTAAATCACAGAAACTAGCTGGGTGTGGTGGCGTGCGTCGGTAGTTCCGGCTCCTTGGGAGGCTGAGGCGGGAGGATCGCCTGAGCCCAGCAGGTGGAGGCTGCGGTGGCCGGGAGCGTGCCCCTGCGCTCCAGCCTGGGCGACGGAGTGAGCCCTCACCTCCAAAAACCAAAAAGCAAGATGAAAAGTCGCCAGAGAGGAGAGGAATTGCGCCGCATGGTGGTGACGGTGTGCCCGCCTTGGAGCTTTGAGATGAGCCCGGGGGCGGAGGCAGCCAGGGCCGGCTTTCGTCGAGGCTGAGGACGGAGGGCAGGCTTGCTGGGGGAGGCCGGCCCGCCAGGCTTCGGGCTTGCCAGG
>NW_007205502.1:3125-9126 GCF_000164805.1 Carlito syrichta | reverse complement strand
GGATTTGCGCCTCGCGCCCCGGACGTGAGAGCAGCCGCGTCCACACCGCGGTCCAGGACGGCCGTGCTCCGCCGGGTTGCCTGCCCCGACGGACCTTGACCTCGAGGCGCCTTTTAGCCGTGTCTGACGCAGAAGCGGCCGGCCGCGGGAGGTTGAGTCGACCGGGTTACAGGGCAGCGGTGCCTCAAAACCGTGTTTATTGTGACTTGGAAACTTGGACGAGAAGATCATCTGTCTGAAAACTCTTGCAGATTTGTTTGCCTGGTGTGTTTATCCGCTGACTTGTTGCAGAGCGACTTGTCAGACGTTGGGATTTCGGAACCGAGGCGGCTGGAACAGCAAGCAGCGAGACGCTGGACACCTGTCCTCCCCCGTGTCTCAGGTCTGTGGGAGCCAGCAGGTGTATGGCACTGTTCTGCCCGCTGCCTCCCTGTTCCCCAAGCTCTTCCCTGGGTTTGGGGGCATCTGTCGTACCCTGACTGTCAATGCGCTGTCAGAATGGGCGTCATAAACCTGGTTTCCAGCCGGGCCAGGTGGCTCACACCTGTCACTCCAGCGCTTTGGGAGGCCAAGGTGAGAGGGTTGCTTGAGGCCAGGAGTTCAAAACCAACCTGGGCACCACACTAGTTGAATCCCCGGCTTTTCTGCCTTCCAGTCGACTTAATTTCCAGAGGCTTGCCTCTTCTGCGTCAGATATTCTGTCGAAAAGAGCTTAAAATCTGCTTAAGGGAAACAACCTCAACTTCCAAAGTGTCACTTTACCCCCAGGTAGAAAGGTCCCAGGGCTGTCTTGCCTCTCTCACTTTTCCAATTTAAACTGCTGCCAGGCTTGTGATACCTTCTAGGAAACTAACAACCCCAAGCGAACCCACCGCACCGGTTTAAAAAAAAAGATATTGTTGGACTTGGTGGCAATTTTCTAAGTTAAAAGTGTGAACAAGGAGAGGGAAAAGAAGCTTAAACGTGATAGAATTCTCGCTGTTTCAACAATCGGGCTACATCTGTCAGTACCCACCTGTATAAAAAAGCAAGGTGTGTTGGCTGAAATGTCATATTTCCTCCAAAGGACATCTGTTTTATAAACGTTGTAGAAAAACAGATTTGTTTCTGGTTTTGTTTTTCTTTTGGAGTCAGGGTAACACGCTGTCACCCAGGCTGGAGTGCAGTGGCATGACCATGGCACTGTGGCCTTGACCTTCTGGGCTCCAGTGAGCCTCCTGCCTCAGCCTCCCCCCTCAGCCTCCCGAGTCCCTGGGACTGCAGGGGGACGTGCTGGCTCTTTTTTATTTTTGCAGCGATCACACGCGTGCGAGTATAGACGGGGTCTGGATTTCTCTTCACAGTTGGCGGCTCTGCTGGAGCGAGTCACTCTGCCCTCCCGAGAGCTGCAAGGTGACTCCAGGGCCTTTTCACCTGGGAAGGGAGAGGTGACACACTCTGTAAGTTTAGGGTTGGGTGTCACTGACTGTGCCCACGCCGTGGCCTTTCTAGCTCAGGACTCGAGTCTTTCACTTACTTGTTTTCCTTAACACCTGTGGGTCCAGAAGCGGGTGGCGGTTGAGGACGTCAGTCCTCCTTTCGGGAAACGAGAACAAAGATGTCAGACTTGGATGCAGCCTTTGTCGTGGGGGAGGGGCGGTGTAGGTTCATTTTTAATTCTCTATTAACGCTGGACCAGTGGTGTGTGATGCTCAGAGGCCAAGTTTTGCTCACTCTAAACCCATTCAGTGTTGACTTTCTGCTTTCGGCTCTTCAAGTAGAGTTAAAACATGGTAGGGTGGTTGGGAACAATTGGACAGTCGAACTTTGAGACCTCGGATTCCTTGGGGCTTATTTATTTGTTCAAGGAATTAAACTAGTTTTCTCCTGTTCTGTAAGTGCTCACAGTATATGGGGGGAATCCAAATAAACCCAGAATTTATTTATTAAAAATTATGCGGTTTTTTTTTTTTTTTTTTGAGTCAGAGTCTCACTCAGTCACCCAGGCTGGGGTGCGGCGGCGCGCTCACGGCCACCGTAGCCTCCACCTGCTGGGCTCCGGCGATGCTTCCGCCTCAGCCTTCCAAGTAGCTGGAACTATAGGCAAGTGCCACCACACCTGGCCAATTTTTTGGTTTGTTGTAGAGACGAGGCCTCGCCCACTTTCTCAGGCTGGTCTCAAACCCCTGGGTGCCGGCAGTCCGCTCCCTTGGGCCTCCCAAAGTGCTGGGATTGCGGGCTGAGCCACCACACCTGGCCAGTGTTTATTCAGTCACTTTCGAAGTGCTCTCTGTCTGATGCAGTGTGCCTGTTGAGGCGCTTTTCCCACTGCTCAGAAGAGTTTTTGAGCTCGTCCATGATGATGCCTTTCGGGGCTTCTCCTGCTTCTTGTCTCGCCCCTTCCACATGGACAAGATGTTTCTCTGGGAGGGCTTCTTTCATCAGGAAAGTCGTGCGGGGGCGAGATCGGGTGGATGGAGAGGGTGGGGTACAGGGGTCATACTGTTTTTGGCCCAAAACTGCCGAACGCGCGGCACAGCGTGGGCAGGTGCGCTGTCCGGTGGAAGAACCAGGCGCCTGCTGGCCGCAGAAACATTCACGAAGCCCAGCGCGGCCTCCCACCACAAAGCTCGCTGGTCCATTGATGCCGACGGGCCCCTAGAACCCTTATCTAGTGGAGAAGCCTGGTCTACCCGGGCCCGCCCACTGAAAGATAATTCCAGTTTTTTTAAAGTTCCCCTGCGTAGCATATTAAGAGAAGTCTCACTGGGTCTCACTATGTTGCCCAGGCTGTTCTTGAACTCCTGGGCTCAATCCTCCTGCCTCGACCTCTCAAAATCATGGGTTTACAGGTGTGAGCCACCCTGCCCGGCGTCATGGCAGTTTCTAGGCAGTTACTTTAAGGGAAGATTCCGGTGGTGTGGACCCCAACTGAATAAGATGGGCATTTCTTTTCTTTTTTTTTTTTTTTTTTGAGTTGGAGTCTCACTCTGTCATCTAGACTGGAGTGCAGTGGCCGCTCCCGGCCACCACAGCCTCGACCTGCTGGGCTCCGGCGATCCTTCCGCCTCAGCCTTCCGAGTAGCCGGAACTGCAGGTGTATGCCACCATGCCCAGCTGATTTTTGATTTACTGTAGAGATGAGGTCTTGCCAAGTTGCCCGGGCGGGTCTCAAACCCGCGGGCTGAGGCAGTCCACTCATCTCAGCCTCCCAAAGGCGCGGGATTACAGGCTGAGCCACCGAACCCAGCTGTTGGGCATTTCTTTCTCTACTTCTTACTCCAGGACAAGGAGCCAGAATCGGCCGGTGGTATTTGCGAGGTGCTTGAGGCTGGACTGCATGGTGCATTTTTGGCTAGCTCGGTTTAAACCCTTTCCTGATCATCATGGCCATTTTTTTTTCCGTTTAATACAGTTTATTTAGGAAGTAAAAGAAAGAGAGAGAGAAAGGCAGTTCGCCTCTCCAAGGTAGGTGAGAGGGCCAAAACTTAGGAAACACAGCAGTGGCCGTAACCCAAAGGGCCCGTGGCTACAGCAGAGTGTACTAAAGCCGTGGCCAGCAAGTAAATTAGGGCGGGAGAGGAGAGACAGAAGAGTCTTCTCCCCAAAGCTGAAAAAACGCAGCAGCCACGGCGCGCAGGCACATGGCCAGACCACAGCTTAGCAGAGCAGATGGCCAGTCGTGGCCGTCTTTATGGGGATCGGTTGCTCCCGCGTGGATGTGTCGTGCGATGACGACGTGGCCGCCCGGTCCTGGGCTGTGCCTTTCCCAAACTCAGGGACACCTGAGGCTGAAGTCCGCGGACACGTGGGCGGCCCTGGGTGTGTCTGTTATCTCAGGGTTTCCGTCTGCCCCTAGGCACGTCCTGGACGTCCAGCTTGAGGGTCTGGGCTCTGCTGGCCTCTCTGATTTCTCTCCGGTCCTCCCACTGTCCCTGCTGCCCTGTGTGGAGTTAGAATGCCTGCCTGGATCCGTCCTGTGGCTGGTTGTTAACTTGAAAACCAGGTCATCCAGCCAAGAGTTTGTGTACCTCGGTGTCCCCTGGCCCCAAGCAGGGGCCTCGGGGGTCTCCTTTGACCGTGACCGCCAGGGCCTTTCTTTAGGTTGACGAGGGTCCCTGTCTCCCCCCACCCCTCTTTCACTTCCTGCCTGCTTGAGTTAGGGACTTCTCTTCTGTGGGTCAGTTTCTCACTTTGTCACCTCGGCTGGAGTGCAGGGGCACGATCACAGCTCATAGCGGCTTTGACCTCCTGGGCTTGGCTGATCCTCCCCCCTCAGCCTCCCGAGCGGCTGGGACTACCAGCGTGCACTACCCTGCCTGGCTACTTTTGCACTTTTATAGAGACTGTGTTGCCCAGGTTGGTCGTGAACCTCTGGGCCCAGCCAAGGAGTTTGAGACCGGCCTGTGCAACATAGTGAGATCTGTCTACAAGTAAAATTTTTAAAAAGTCTGTCTGGCCGGGCTCGGTGGCTCAACCTGTAATCCCGCGCCTTTGGGAGGCTGAGGTGAGTGGATTGCCTGAGCCCGCGGGTTCGAGACCCGCCTGGGCAGCGAGACCTCATCTCTACAATAAATCAAAAAATCAGCCGGGCATGGTCGCGCATGCCTGTAATTCCGGCTACTCGGAAGGCTGAGGCGGAAGGATGGCCAGAGCCCAGCAGGTGAGGCTGCGGTGGCCGGGAGCGGCCGCTGCACTCCAGTCTGGGCGACAGAGTGAGACTCGAACTAAAAAAAAAAAAAAGTCTGTCTGGAGGGGTTGGCTGCTCAGTGCTGTGGTTCTCTTGCCCCTGGTTCCCTTTCGAGGGTAGCGTGTGTCATGTGGGACCCTGTGTACCTAACCGGCGACACCCTGGCGGTCTCGCCCTCGGAGGGCCCAGGCCCGGAAGCCCTGCGTCACAGCATATGCATCACAAAGTTGGGTCCCCAGCAGGAGAGGGCGCGGGAGGTGCCCGCGTCCCACTGATGGGAAGGTGCTGCCCGCCACCCACGGTGGCCTCCGCCCCGTGCTGAGCTTCCAGCATTTCCTCCTGTAGCCCGGCCTCCGTGCTTCGAGCTCGGGGAGCGGTTGCCCTCACTTCGCTGCCAGGGATCTCATCTCACATCTACTTCGCGGCTGTTGCACGGGCATCAGCTATGTTTTTTTCTTTTCTTTTTTGTTTTTTTTTTTTGAGTAAGAGTCTCACTCCATCACCCAGGCTGGGGTGCAGTGGCACGCTCAGGGCCACCGCAGCCTCGACCTGCTGGGCTCTGGCGATCCTTCCGCCTCAGCCTTCCAAAGAGCTGGAACTACAAGCGCGCGCCAGAATGTCCGGCTAATTTTTTTGCTTTATTGTAGAGACGAGGTCTCACCATGATGTTCAGACTGGTCTCGAACCCCTGGACTCTCCCGCGCCCTCTCTCCTGGCGGTGCTGCTCTTGGTCTGGCCGCCCGGGCCGTCTTTCTCTTCTGAGCGGGGTCCCAGCCTGCTCACCCGCCCGTGGCCTCCTGCCGTTGGGCGTCTGGTGGCGCGGGACACCCCCGCTTCCCGCCGGCCGGCTCGCTCGGAGCGGGTTTGGCGACGCTCGGACCACGACAGCCCAAGCCGCGCTGAGGACTGGCCCCAGAGCTCGGAGGGCGTCTGCCGTGGCCCCGGGGCGCTGCGCCCCCGGCCCCTCTCCGAGACGGCTTGCTTCTCACGTGGCCCGAGCATCTCCGTGCTCCAGACGTTTGTCGCTCTCGGGAGACGGACGCGTGTGGGGTGAAGCCACGGTGTCAGGCGGGAGTTGATCGGACACGCGCGGACCAGGCCCTCCTTGACGGCCTCTGGGGGTCCTCTGACCCCCACTGGCCGAGGCTCTGCCCTGGGCGGCCCTGCTTCCCTGCGGAATCTGGCTTGAGCGAGAAGTCGCCAAATCCTCTCGGGGAAAACCTGCCACCCTGTCCACCCTCCCGTCTTACCATCCTGGTTGCCTTCAGCAGGAATCCTGGTGAGCCGGTTGGCTGGGAGCCTTTCTCGCTCTCTCTCCCCCCCCCCTTTCCC
>NW_007205502.1:0-2813 GCF_000164805.1 Carlito syrichta | reverse complement strand
GCAGTCCTCTCAGCTCAGCCTCCCAGAGTGCTGGGATGACAGGTGTGAGCCGCCACACTGGCCAGGCCCACGTGTCCTTGAAGGTTCTGCTGAGTAACCTTCTTTCCGCTGACCCTGCCGTGCTCCTTGGTTGTAAGTCTCCCCTAGTCTTCGCCGGGTGCAGCCTCTCCCCCCCTGCAGGGGTCCCGACCCCTGCCAGCATGGTTCCCTCGAATAAAATCTGCCTGACTGTCTTAAGCAAGTGTCCTGAATGACTTTTTCGTTAATCCTATTAGACAGCACATTAAAAAGCAAGGTAAAGCTGGGTGCGGTGGCTCACGCCTGTAATCCCAGCACTCTGGGAGGCTGAGGTGAGAGGACGCCTGAGCTCGGGTTCGAGACCAGGCTGGGCAACTTTGCGAGACCTCGCCTCTACCGTAAATCACAGAAACTAGCTGGGTGTGGTGGCGTGCGTCGGTAGTTCCGGCTCCTTGGGAGGCTGAGGCGGGAGGATCGCCTGAGCCCAGCAGGTGGAGGCTGCGGTGGCCGGGAGCGTGCCCCTGCGCTCCAGCCTGGGCGACGGAGTGAGCCCTCACCTCCAAAAACCAAAAAGCAAGATGAAAAGTCGCCAGAGAGGAGAGGAATTGCGCCGCATGGTGGTGACGGTGTGCCCGCCTTGGAGCTTTGAGATGAGCCCGGGGGCGGAGGCAGCCAGGGCCGGCTTTCGTCGAGGCTGAGGACGGAGGGCAGGCTTGCTGGGGGAGGCCGGCCCGCCAGGCTTCGGGCTTGCCAGGCCAGGGGCCCAGGGGCCCGGGTGCCACGGGGAGATGCCAGGGTCTCTGGACTCCCGGACAGGCCCGTTTGCTCTGTGGGAAGGAGGGAGAGTTGGGGGCGGGCACCCCTCTCGAGAGATGCTCACGGCCGCCTCGGCCCCGCGGCTGCCGTGCTCCCTGTCTCGCCCGAGCAGCACGGAGATCCTGGCCAGGCGGGGTGGCTCACGCCTGTCATTCCAGGACTTCGGGAGGCCCAGGCAGGAGAATCGCCTGAGCCTAGGAGTTTGAGACCAGCCTGGGCCCCATAGTGAGACCCCCGTCTCTACAAAAAAGTCGTTGGCTTGCAGCTGTCCTCCCCGCACCCTTGGGCGGCCGAGGTGGGTGGACGGCTTGAGCCCCGGATTTTGAGACCAGCCTGGGCAGCGTGGCGAGCTCCCCATCTCTACAAGAACATGTTTAAAAAGCCAGGCGCGGGGCTGCCCGCCTGGAGTCCCAGCCCCGCGGGAGGCTGAGGCGGGAGGATCGCGGGAGCCAGGAGGTCGAGGTGACGCGGAGCCGTGATGGTGCCACTGCGCTCCAGCCGGGGCGGCAGAGTGAGATCCCGACTTAAAAGAAAAATCACCCGAGTCCTGATGCTTGCCTGCCCCGGCCAGGCGGGAAGCCCCACAGAGTTGGGGACAGCTGTGTCCCCACTCGCTTGTCTGTCTCCCGGCTGCGTTTGCGGAGTGGTGCGCGTGGCCCTTTTAGCTGATGGCGGGTGTCCTCCCCGTGTGGGCGGCCTGGGGTGGGCAGCTGCGTGCCGCACCGCGGGGTGCGTCTCGGGTGCCCTCAGCTTGACGTCCAGGTTCAGAGCGACCGAGTGGTGTCTGCCCAGCGCCCGCCCGGCGCCCGGTCCGGAGAAGCCAGTGCTGCGTCTCCACCTTGCTTGGGCCCCTCGGGGCGGGTGGAACCGGGTTTCCTCGGAGGGGCGAGACCACGCTTCCCCTGGGACCTGCCCGGGTGTGCTCGAGGGAGCGTTTGTGCGCGTGGGGGCGGCAGCGTGTGCTGCCAGGGCTTGCGTCTTCCACCGAGTGACTTTTGAAAGCGCTTCCACTACCCGTCGTGCTGGACGCCTGGGAGGAAGGCGTTTTGTGTTGTTTTAATTTTTTTTGAGTCTGGGTCTCACTTCGGCGCCCAGACTGGAGTGCAGTGGCACAGCCGTGGCTCACGGCAGCCTCGACCTGCTGGGCCCAGGCGATCCTTCTGCCTCGGCCTCCCGAGTAGCTGGGGCTACAGGCGTACGCCACCAGCCCAGCTAACTTTAAAAGATTCTTGGTATAGAGATGGGGGTGGGGGGGTCTTGCTTTGTTGCCCAGGCTGGTCTCAGAGTCGGGCCCACGTAGTCCTCCTGCCTTAGCCTCCCAGGGTGCTAGGATTTTTTTTTTTTGGTCTAAGGGTGTCGCTCTGTCACCCAGGCTCCCTGCAACCTTGACCTCCTGGGCTCAGGTGGTCCATCTGCCTCAGCCTCCCAAGTAGCTGGGACTACAGGCGTGCGCCACCACACCCAGCCGGTTTTCTTATTGAAGGGTCTTGCTGTGTTTCCCGGGCCGATCTCCAACTCCTGGGCTCAAGCAGTCCTTCCATCCTGGCCTCCCAAAATGCCAGGATGACAGGCATGAATCACCATGCCCGGCCACACCCACAAACTTTAACTGGGTGAGTTTCTCAGGAAGAAAATATAAAATATGGTGCGATGAGGCGCTTGTGAATATTTGAGTCATGTAGGTCCGGAAACGGACTGCGTTGCGCTACAGGAAAAGCTTTTCCTCTTCTCTGTCAGGTTCGGTGCTTGGGGGTCTGCGAATTAAAATGACCAGAGACAGCGTGCAGGAGAAAAGGCAAACGTGCTTTATTGGCGCTGACGATTCTGTGCGCGGGGGAGGCGGGTGCCGTGGAAAAGAGCTGAAAAACCCCGGAGAGGGTTGGACCCGGGGGCTCACGCACCAGCCTGACATACACTGAAGTGCCCAGAAAAGGAAACGGGGGCTGGGCTTCTGTGGCGAGGACCAGGGGAGGCATGGG
>NW_007205501.1:0-1144 GCF_000164805.1 Carlito syrichta | reverse complement strand
AAAAAAAGAAAGATGGAATAGAAGAGAGGAACAGAGGGCAGAAGGTAGTTCTCTTACGAGTTTTTCCTTAACAGCAAGCTGAGAAGTACGGTGGTACATGGAAAGGGACAAGCAAGACATGCTTGTATGCTGAGGAGAACGATCAAAGATGGAAAAAATGGTGATGCAGGAGAGACAAGGAGTCAGAATCTGGGGTGATGCTGCCGAGGTGGTGAGTATGTAGGTGGCCACATAGGTCATCTGTGTAATCAAGGGGAACACGGATCTGACTTGATAGGTAGGCGTGGTGGTGGGCCTTGTCAAATTCCCTTCTGAGACTTAGATATTGGTTGAAAGTGAGGATAGGGAAGGGGGTGTCGGAGATTTGAGGAAAGGGCATAAAATTAGTGCCTTAGAGAAAGGGAGAGTGAATGAACTAGGGAAATGTAGCATGATTGGGGGCAGCATTTTGAGAAATAGCTAAATACATGGAAAGAGCCTCACAAGGAAGGACCAGAAGATTTGATATTCTGAAGACATCAGTTTTCCTAAAATTGATTCACAGATTAAAACAGTATCAATCAAAACCCTCATGGGTTCTTAATTTTTGTGTAGAATTTGACAAGGTGAACCAACATTTATAAGGAAAAGGAAAGAGCTAAGAATCACCAAGACTCTGTTAAAAAGAGTAAGGTCAGGAGGATAGCCTCCTCCTTGCTATTAGGGCTTTCAGTAAAGTTTGTAGTGACCAAGACAACCTGGAACTGCACAGATATGGACGTGTAGACCACTGAACAGAATACAGACCACCGGGACTCACATGTAAATAGACAGTGAAAGTACCACAGGATGAGGGGGAGGGATGGATTTTTAAATAGGAGGTGTTAGCCGGGCTCGGTGGCTCAACCTGTAATCCCGCACCTTTGGGAGGCTGAGGTGAGTGGATTGCCTGAGCCCACGGGTTCAAGACCCACCTGGGCAACTTGGCGAGACCTCATCTCTACAATAAATCAAAAAATTAGCCGGGCATGGTAGCGCGGACCTGTAGTTCCAGCTACTTGGAAGACTGAGGCGGAAGGATCGCCGGAGCCAAGCAGGTCGAGGTTGCGGTGGCCGGGAGCGGACACTGCACTCCAGTCTGGGTGACAGAGTGAGACTCCAACTC